>NC_137925.1:19710836-19783336 GCF_963457725.1 Sprattus sprattus | reverse complement strand
TTGTAATTCTTAAAATGTGTTTAAAAAATGTGAAATAATTAGATCAAACAATACAACAAGAACTTATGTATACCACAAAACGTTAATTAATGTTTTTTACAAATATTTTATTATTTTACATCACCTAGTGTGCTGCCTGAACCTAAAAATACCCTTGTCCGGAAGGAAGATTCATGACTTTACAATACTTAAATAATAGTTTTAAATAAAATAAAACAAACACAATAGCTACTATGATCATGTATTTTAAGTAATTATTCAAACTGTATAGAAATGTACTACTTAAAAAATATATTTATGTACTTTTTACGTGATTGAAATTGTGTCCGGAGTTTCTGTCAACACCATAAGATTTTTCTAAAAATGCAAAAAATCAGGCATTATATTGGCCAACTCACTCTCTAAGGACCCCTTTTCCACTTCCTGTTTGGTGGACATGCCATGAGGCCACTGCTCTGGCTAGTAAATATTTCTAAATTTTTCCTGAATTATCTTCTTTTATAAAACCAGCTATGTCACAACCATAGAGTGTCAACACCGTGGACGATAAAATTCAAGGTTTATGTGATTTTATTAAGAAATAAAAGTTTAATCTAACTTTATTGTTGAGGCCACATGCAGCTAGTGAAAAACAAGATGGCTTCTGCAAAGAAATCACATGTTATGATGAAAAATAGAAGATTTCGTCAACACCGTAATACTCCATTTGACTCCATTAGACGTCAACACCATAAGACATTTTGTCTTATGGTGTTGACGACTTACCTTATGGTGTTGACAAAAATGGAGTTAAATGTACCATTTGCCCATTTAATTACATTTTATACATTACTATTGTAGTGTCATTACTTCCTATTTTAATAATATATCTTCTGTGTATTTAACATTTCATGAATATCATAATTTCTGTTTTGTGCGTCAACTCCATAAGATGAGTTTTCTCTTAATTTTTGTTGTTAAAAAGACATTTTATTACATTGTCTCAGATTATCTCAATAAAAACACTGCATTTCCTAAATACATTTGTAATACCTGTATTTCTGACTCTCATTGTTTGTTTTTGAGAATAAAACATACATTTGTAAATGTATATTTCCCTAGTTATAATAATCGGCAGCTTGATCATATAAATATTTTAAAGTAAATGTATTTGTTTAAAAACATGGATAGAATAACACAACTTAAAATAACCTCCAAAAGTCAAAATACTGCTATGAGTTTATTCAAAATATTTTTTTTTAATGTTTCTTGGTGTCTTATGGTGTTGACAAAATCCCAGGCTTGTCCGGCAAACATGTCAAAATGGTTAAAAATGTTAAATCTGGGAGATTGTATTTCAACAGCATCAAAAGGCCAACACCTGGGACAACTATGATATATAAATATATTTAGGAAAAATCTACTTTTTATTTTTAGAAATTAAAAACCCATTTTGTCCCTTGTCTCAAGAATCCCTGAAATACAAGTTCAGGATGTGTGCCATCAATTGAAACATTACCAGTGTGTCTAACTCAAATAGACAACAAAATATAGCTCAACTTGCCCCATGTTGTTAACTGGTATTAACCAGATTTCTAAATATAATGTCATATAAATATAATCTTTCTTACTATAACTCTTAATATAATTAATTATTCATTATTTAATCCCCCATTCTTTTTATTGGTGTTCAAATAAATATTACAACACATTTGTTGACAGTTATGAAGCCTGAAGATGGTTTGCCAAGTGTCTAGGAATAAAAAATAGACCTAAAAGTCTTACATTTTATGAAACTTGTATTCTTTTAAAGAACATTCACAGGTTATTTGTTTTCATTTTCACTCTCAACTTTATGTTTGGCATAATTGCAAATGAACATAATATACACCAACATAAACACATATTTGTCATGAATATCCATATAATCACAAATCTTGTAGCCAATGACAAAAAAGGCATAAAATAATATGCTTACCACTTCATCTACATGGTTCTTTCTTCCACAGCAAGATGAAAATGGAGAATGCAAGCTAAATTTAGGGTCACATGTCAAAAATTGTGTATTGTTGACATACATCTCCCCTAGATATAGAGTGTGTCTTTTGCTCAGTGCTAGCTTTACTTTTATACCTGCAATGATGTGACTTTATTGCATGAAACTGCAGGTATGAAGTGCTCTTCCTGAAGGGTGTTGACTGTGGAGGGGCCTACATCAAGTTGCTCTCTGGGCATGATGGACTCTATTTAGTAAGTGTACTTTTTTATGACTCTTATGGCTTTTTATAAAGCCTGTGTAGTGAATTTTACATTTCTGAACTGATTTCCAGTCGACGATGAGTTGTTCATTGATTGCAAATATTTTATAACATCATCCAGTTGTAGATAAAGTTCTGAGCTATTCCTCTCTTTGATTCCACATCAGAGCCAGTTCAATGATGCCACACCGTACACCATCATGTTTGGACCAGATAAATGTGGTAAAAGCCACAAGGTCCACTTCATCTTCCGCCATCGTAACCCGGTGACGGGGGAGTACGAGGAGAAGCACGCGCGACAGCCTGACGTGGACCTTAGCGATTATTTCAACGACCGCAATCCCCACCTGTACACACTGCGTGAGTCTTGGCACGAAGTTCAGAGAGAGAGAGAGGGCATTTTGTTTGTAAACCTGACACTGGTGCTTGAAGCGGCTTGATGCAGCATTATCTGATCTCTGTACCACGCCTGATACTGCATGCTTTGTTTTTCTGACTCACACAGTTCTTGGGATTTGAATCATTAAGTCATTGGATCAGAGACCTCTGTGATTACGCAATAAAGGTCTCTTGTGCATCGCTAATAGTGACAATAATAGTGAGTACTTCCGGTTCATTGTTTCCTGCTCAGGTTAGTGTGACCCCCAACAGCACTACATTTTTTCACCAATGTTCTTGCTTGCTTCCCAGGCTTGTATCCAGATAACACCTATGAAATTCTCATCGACCTCACGGTCATCAGTAAAGGCAGTTTGCTGGAAGACATGGAGCCTCCAGTGAATCCGCCCAGGGAAGTGTTAGACACTGGCGATACTGCACCACAGAGCTGGGACGACAGACCTCACATCCCAGACCCCACTGCTACAAAACCACTGGACTGGTGTGTTAACCCAGACATCCTTATTCCAACAACCTTAAACAATTGACAACAATTAACTACAACTGCCAGTAATATCAGGAGAGACAGGAGGTTCTAGAGATATTTAACTACAACTGTCAATAATATCAGGAGAGACAGGAGATTCTATAGATATTTAACTACAACTACCAGTAATATCAGGAGAGACAGCAGGTTCTAGAGATATTTAACTACAAATCTCAAAACTACAGGGGACCAAGCATCAGTAAAGCTGAATCAAATTCTTGTTTTGACACCTCAGCCACCCAAATGCAACTTATAACTGTGTACACATGTTGATGAAAGAATAAGACACACACACACTGACACACTCACTCAGACACACACACACACACACACACACACACACACACACACACACACACTTACACTCTCTCTCACACACACACACACACACACACACACTTACACTCTCACTCAGACACACACACACACACATACACACACACACACACACACACACACACACACACTCAAGCTCTGGTATGCCATGAAGTGAACATGGCTACACTACTCTTAGTCCTCGCACAGCCTGGAACCTCCTGACTGAGTGACATCCTCTGTGTGTACTGCAGGGATGAGGAAGCTCCAGAGCTCATCCCTGACCCTGCAGCCCAGAGGCCCGATGGCTGGATGGGGGAGGAGGAGCCCTTCATCCCTGACCCTATGGCACAGCCCCCAGATGACTGGTGAGTCAGCCAGATAGCCTGCCAGCCACATATGAGACATTATGAGATCACAACTGCCGAGTCATATGCCTCTCACAGCTTCCTGCCAGAACTCTGTGTGTTGCAGAATAACCGTGTGAGCAAGTTTGTTTTAGTTCCTAGATTCCTAAAATAAATAATGTATGTGTTATGCTGTGAGTGCAGCTGTGAAGTGCACTTAAATGGAAACTGTTTCAGAGAATTATTATACAACAATTATTTTACAACAATATATATTATATATATTATATAATATATATTATATATATAATATATTATATGAGTTTTTATACAACCGTTTTCTGTAATACCTGATATATGCTTTATTGCTGTGAACTCATACAACTCTGTAACTTCTGGTGATGGATCCCATTGAGTTGTTCTTATATAACAATTGTTGTATAATTGACAGACTTTAAGTGCACAATCGACACACTGCACAAGTGAATACATGGAGGCGACACAGGACACACACACACAGGCCTGAGGTCGTTTGTGAATTTATCTACTGCATTTTTCCCATCCCAGACTGTCCTTCCTCTAGGCAGCCTTTAGGTGCCCAGGGACCAGGTGAGGTGAACCGTCTGTCTTGGTCAGGGACCGACGAAGAGTGTTCTGTTGCATGTTTTTTTCTGTTGGGAGTGGGGGAAACCCCTTGTGAACACAGGGAGAACATGCAAACTCCACACAGAAAAGCCCAGGAGATAGCCCACCTGAGCCTTGAAGGTCTGGGGAGGACCTGCCCCCCAGAGCCAACAGCGCCCCATGCGGGAATCGAGGCGGCAGTGCAAGCACCTGAGCCACCGTGCCACTTTTATGCAACCCATGTATGTCATTACTATGTGTTTGTAATCGGAAAGCATTAGTAACATACCTCTCTGTACTTGTGTGTGTGCATGTGTCCATAGGTCTGAGGAAATGGATGGGGAGTGGGAGGCTCCATTGGTTCCTAACCCCTCATGCACTCATGCTGTTGGCTGTGGTCCCTGGGCCCCACCCATGGTCCCTAACCCCGCCTACAGAGGGAAATGGAAGCCTCCTATGATTGACAACCCCAACTATCAGGTACCAGGCGCTCAGTAACATACTACACAAGAGACTAGATGTCACGCTTAAGTGTTGCAAAAGCCATGACGTTTTTGGTAGCAATCCTGCGGGTAGCTAAGTTTCTAAAGGAGCTGCAGCCCAGTGCTTTTGTTGCATGTTGTGTTCACTGGCTGTTAAGACTTCCACAGCCATAGTGTACCTTTGTTTTTACCTTGCTAGCCTTCGCATGGAATAGTGAAGGGCACAAAGTGTGGAAGCAGTGCATTTATATTTTGACAACTTTCTGCACCCATATCTACCGGATATCCTTACTAATTTACCAGTATTTCCTGGTACTCTTTAGCTCTCAGTGGGTACACAGGTTGCCAGGGTCAAAGGTTTACCTATTTCCAGTGCCAACACTGCTGAAATGTACGCCTTCTTTGTACTGCAAGGAGCCATGGATGAATGTGTCTGAAAATGATTAACCCTGTCTAGCTCTGCTTTCAGGCTTTGTTATACTTCAACAGGAAAATGTAAAAAAAAACACAGTATAGTATTTTAAGTAATTGAAGTGAAGAATTATCTAAGCTAAAATCTTTTAGCAGTTATAAATACTGTTTCTCTGAAAGATCTCCCTCTACGGTTGCCATTAAAGTGAAAAGACTTTCTGTTATTTGTGTTGATTATTTCTTGGCATTGTGTCTTACCGTGACTGTAAGGGGACTAGAGGTGGGGCAAAGAATCCAGCTGTCAATATATCACAATGTTTCTGCTTGCAATACATTATTGATACACTGTCACCAAATATCGTCTTCATACACAGGATAGTTCAAAATGAATGTATTCATATAACCCTGATGGTTTTCCTGCCTGCCGCCTCCATGCGGGGCCTCTTGAATGTATTGGCAGAATAATATGATAATATTGCATCATGAGTTACCCTATGATTCCCATCCAGGGGGCATGGCAACCTCGCTCCATCCCAAACCCAGGCTACTTCGAGGACCCACACCCCTTCCGGATGAGCCCTGTGGGGGCCGTGGGGCTAGAGCTCTGGTCCCTGACTGCGGGGGTGCTGTTCGACAACATCCTACTGTCTGACGACCTGAAGATCGCCCAGCGCTGGACTCAGGACACCTGGGGACAGAGACAGCCGGTACAGATCTTCCACTCACTCTTTTGGATGCAGTGCCTTTGTGTGAACTAGGATGTTAAATGATCCGGAGATGTTGAGAAGTCCTAAACGGTTTACACTACGTCATCATTGGCCTGGCAAAGATCTTAAACAGTAGATGGCCAGTAGCAGTTTATCTATCCTATAAAATGCAGCATAGATCACAGTTCAGTCATTTCATTTAGTTTTCAGCTCAAAAAAACACATTTTATGGTGCACTTACACTTTAAGGTGTGGTCCGATGGTATTTGAAAGTTATGACTTGAGTGATGGGTTGGGTAAGAAACGCTGAATCAGAGATGGAATTATATCATGTAATCATGGAGTGTATTTCAGGGCTTCTGAATCAGCACATCAGTTTGGGTTTTTTATTTCCGTGATATCAATTCAGCCGATGGGCTTCTGAGCAATACTGAGATTCCCAACAAGCCATATATGGTATTTGGACAATGGCATGTGTTGAAATGGTTGAATGGAGCACCTGGCCTGCGGCTTATGTCCATATCACATAGAAAACATTATTGTCCAAGAGGCAGACGAAAGTTAGCTCTCATCACGGTCGTCTGAAAATGAGTTAGCCTTTGCCTGTGGGTGTAATCATATCATGTCACACACACAGTCAGTTTTGAGTCATACCATCAAGCTTTCCCAGTAACTCTTTCTTATGAACATAGACAACTGTTTATGAGGACAAGGGACCTTATGTGTGTACGTCCTGAATTGTTGTTAAACCGATCTTTTATTTATAAGGAAACACCATCTTATATTTCTCCATGCATGTCTTTCTCCAACAGCCGAGGCTGCTGGAACGGCTGTTTGTGGCCACAGTGAAGCGGCCATGGCTGTGGGGGGTCTATATCTTCACTGTGGGTCTTCCCATCATACTGTTTATCAGTTTCATGTGGCCTGATAAGGTAGGTCCCAGCTGACTGGCTGTGATGGTGCTCCGACATGGAAACGCATGGTTCCATTCAGATAGACTACCACGCGGACATGCCTAATGCTATTAGAGAAATTAGATTAAACTCAAGGGGGCAGTTATTACTCATTTCACATGATTAGAAAGAACAAAATTAATAACAGAAGTCTGTTTATAGGCTCTGTATTTGTTTTTTCCTTACAGCGATTTGGCCCCCCCGATCAGGATTATTACTACAAAAAATCAGACGAGCCTCAACCTGATGGTCCACAGGACCTTGAGGGCCCCACCAGCCTGAGTGACTACGGTGAGAGCATCACATCAGCTGCCTTGTATTAGCAGGGATATCTGCTTGCGGTAGTGTTGGGGAAAGGCACTAGCTATATAGGACAATGCACTTCTAGTCGGTCAAGTGCCCATCGCAACTGTTTGGCAGGTGAAATAATAGTTTCACTTGCGTGTCTAAATCTAAGACTACCATCCGAATCAGCAAATTCCATGAAATAACGTGTCATGTTCGTCGCTGGTAATACTACGAGGGTCCTGTGTGTTTCTTTCTAGGGGCGAGTCACAGAACTGGGCCGAGGAAGAGAGAGATCCAAAGGGCCCAGAAAAAGTCAGATTTGGAGCTCAAGGTAAATACAGCTTACACAAAGTTAACCTCTCAAATATGCACTTGGTCCAAGTCTGTATATAGCAGACATTTAGTGTGTATTTGTGTAATAATGTTTTTTCAGGTTAAAGAGTGATGACCTCCTGCCGTCTTCAGCCAACTCTCAATATTCCCACAATAAGCCCTCAGAATTCCAGTGAGGAGGAAATGAAATGACAATAGCAGCCGTCTTGCTCATATTTAAAAATGCTTTGTCGATTTTCATCACCAGGGCTGAAAGAGTATCAGATGAACAACCGGAATGAGAATCTGAGATGAGTGATTCAGATAAACAACCTGGTGAAGAACCTGCCTGTTTGGACTGGTTGGTCCACTGTGAATAATGTTCTGTGGAAGACTAAACCAATAAAAATGTCTGTTTCGGTGATCCTTGTGTGTCTAAAAATATCTTGCAGCGTCTTCGTTCATACAGATTTCAATTTCACTTCCTCAAAGAACTGTGCTGTGGTAGTGCTGCCATCTTCCCATTATGACAACAATATTTTTTTATATTTGTTTCCTTAATCTCACAGATCAAATCAGAGGGGGAAACTGTCATTTACAATACTTTTTTATTTTCGTTTAAAATTTTAGATAGACTATCTTTTAAATTATTACATGATTATAGACATAATGGAAGGAAGCAAAATGTATATGTAAAAAGTGCATTGTTGGAAAACAAACAAACATGGGGACAAGGCGACTGAAATTGTTACTCCCAAAACACCCAAACAGAGCTTGTCGCCATAGTGACACCAGCTTGTCTGGCTTACCGGTGCATTCCTGATCTATGTCTCTGAATGCCACAGACAGACCTGCACCTGTTCCTGTACCAGTACCTGTACTTACAGCCAAGCTCAATATGAGTCCAGGCCAACACATTAAAAGGGAAATGGCATGGTGCGGAAGGAGGTCTCAAAGGATGCTCGTGTGGATACAGTCCTATTTTTGACAATGTTCTGAGACAGGGAACCGTTAAAACCGTTAATCATGCATGCCTACCAAGCATCCTGATTTTCCAACTGAATGGAAAAGACTGAAATATGTCACTAAGGTTGAGTATAAGTTCTGAGTTACTACTTAAGTGTTTTTTAAGTCTAAAGACGAGAACTTTGAATCAGAGAAGTAATTGGCAAGGTTCGGGCGCCTGGTTAGGCCAATAGTGGAAACCTCAGAACAATGTCCTCTTTGGAGAGTGATTAGCATATTTCACAAAACAGTGTTTTTGTTTTCTTGAAACAGATTTTCAAAACTAGCTAAGATTTGAAAGATAGGACTTGTGCCTTGGCACAAATGCACTATGGGAGACAGCCCCACTTGATTTTCTAAAGGGAGTACATAATGGCTACACTTACTTATAGCAAGGCTCCTTACATATTATGATATAAAAAATCTTATGAAGTTTATCAGGTAAAGGGTTGCAAACTCAGACTCCAAAATAAATCTATAGAACTGAAATCATAACCTATTTGCAGAAATGGCAACATTACCAACCAAACAGAAAATGTGTGCTTTCCTCCATCTCTGAGCAACCATAACCATTAACAGTGACCACCCAGAGCAGAGACCAAATGCTCCTCTGATCTGCCACACGGTCACATGACGCATGATCAACTGATCTCTTGGGCACATGCTCAGTCAAGCGATCACTTGATCCCCCCCGACTCCTCCTCTCAGGAACCAAAGCAAAAAGGAGACCAGACTTCAGCCTCAACATTACACACACTGGCTATTAGAACACATTTGGGTCGGGTCAGTCATGTTGTTTAGTCAGTCAGTCCACAACTTCATATTCCCGCACTGGTGTGAACACGAAAGGACCAAACATATTACATGGAAGAAAAAAAACAAAGAAAAATGATTTGCCACAATGGAGTCTGCATCCCTGCTACTGGCTGGTGTGTGTGTGTGTGTGTGTGTGTGTGTGTGTGTGTGTGTGTGTGTGGGGGTCGCAACATCTCGTTGTCCTAGTCAGTGCGGCAAGCATCACCATGACTACCTGACCTCCTCCTTCAACCAGGAGCAGGCAGGATGAGTCGGAGGACAGGAGGAGTACCAGGAAGTAGGGAGCTCAAGTGGTAAAATGTTTCTTGAGAGTGGTTTCTTTGTTTACGTTTTCTTTGTTTTCCCTTACGGACCCCAGGGAGCGAGAGTGGAGGTTTGATGTTGGCTTGTTTCTTTTCTTGTTTCGTTTCCTCTTTTCACTCGCTTCTTCTGCCCTATTTCTTCAGGCACGTGGGCCAGCTCAGGCCTCCGCAGGATGCAGACACAATGATGTACAGTATAACCTGCAGGGCCAGGCACATGGGCAGTGCAATTATTACCTGGAAACACTAAATACATAGATCCCTTTCCAAAAGGCAATGCATCATTAGAATAGTTCTTACTGTATTGCATACTGACCAATATTTGGAAAAATTACATAAAAATGTATTCAATATTCTAAGCCATTGGGTTATGCTTACCAGTACAACCAACGCTACAATACATGTAAGCTTCAGGTTCTTCATACACATGGCACGAGCTAGGTTGCGGCTTGTTGTTTTAAAGGTGACAGACTGAGGGAGAGAGAGAGAGAGAGAGAGAGAGAGAGGGCAATGTCTTGAGCAAAAACAGTACAAGTGATGGTTAGTTTATCCTTGCAAGTAGGTCAGCAGAAAATTACAACTCACAGAATCCACCAGGTTCTCCGTCTTGTCGATCAGAAGTTCAAGCCTTTCACCTCTCTGGGCCACAAGATCTACACATGTGCACAAGGAAAAACATAACAAAACAATGGGTGCTAGTTTCATTGACGGGCAAAGCAACAAGCAATCAATAAAGTCCTAGGCGAATGCACTAAAGCAACTCAATACCTTGGCAAATTAATTTTGCTAATTAAATATCATGAGCAAGATCCTTAGCGCCAACATGGGCGTGTCAGTGCAATGCTCCCACACGCCACATGATAGTTTAAGTAAATGTGCAATAGACATCGCTCGTTGCCCGTCAATTTAATTAAAGCCCACTGTCTGTTTTCCATTTAATTCTGCAGGATTCAGGCATCACAATAAATATCATTGAGAGGTGTGTTGGTTCCCTCCTTTACTCACCAATGTTGCGGACCATGATACCCTTCAGGTCATCGACCTGCAACTGCGTCTCTGTGAGGCGCTCCGACGCCCGGGGGTCTGTGTGGTGTTTCTGTCAATGGCACAAACAAACACAAACACTGAAACCTCAGAGCAGGCTAGGCTACGGTGGAAGTCTATGGGTGCCATCTTCCTCAGAGCAGGCTAGGCTACGGTGGAAGTCTATGGGTGCCATCTTCCTCAGAGCAGGCTAGGCTACGGTGGAAGTCTATGGATGCCATCTTCCTCAGAGCAGGCTTGGCTACGGTGGAAGTCTATAGGTGCAATCTGATGCTTTCTTCATTACACTTATATTCTCACTAAGCCTTTACAACCGTTACGTTTCTTGTGTACTACTTGGCATAAAAACTTTACAACTGATCTCATATTAAATATAAATATCTATAGTGTACCTTTTATCAATCATTTAAACATTGCCCAGTCCAATCCAGATATTGATTATCCAATCCACTCATTTCCAACCAGACAGTAAAGAACATATGTCACGAATCCAAAAGAAGCTTTCCAGAAAGCATGATTTGCAATTGATCTTTTAATTCTAATCCGAAGTTTACAGGCTGGATATTCGTCAGATTAACGTTCCAATACAACACCAACACAGCTCACTGTGCTGACCTATAAACTACCCGAACTAACAGCTACCTAACCATCATATCCAACAGTCACCACCAACTATTGGAAATGAAAACAAGTGAATGAAAACAAGCCTAATGTAAACATTTTCCACATCTTTTCTCAGGATTACACATAGGTACACACACACACCAGACACATACATACGTACACACACACAACACACACACACACACACACACACACACACACACACACACACACACACACACACACACACACACACACACACTAGGTTATGCCTGAGACCTAGCAGAAGCACAACTGTATCAGTGCCTCCCTGGGGCTGGTCCTTGAGACCTTCATGATCCTGTCACAGGACTGCTCATGGGGAGCAAAGGCCATCACAGCTCCCTGCTGAGCTCCCTCAAGAGTTTAAAATGGGCCTCATAATCCCAACTAGCCCCTCCCCTCACCACCACAACCACCATACGCAAACCTCCTTTACATGGAAACCTTTCACCCACAAAGAATACTCTTTAATACTAACTGGTCCGAATTTCATTTTTAGCACATTTGTCCATAAGCACACAATACATATCAGCGGAGTCTAGCCTACACAATGGTGTGTTAGATACTATTCAATACAGGGCATCATTCAATCATACAATGCCTATTTAAGTATCTTACACATTTGGATAGAGGCAGTTATGGCTCATTCATCATTTTAATATACTATACTTGATTAGACTGTCAATACAAAAGGCATAGAACAGAAGGGATGTTATGGTAAAGATGAGGGGTGTTTTGGGACAAGTGGCTCACCATCTGTGCAGCCAGAGTGCTGGAGAATTCACTGTTCATGGCGTACGGCAGGGCCGTCTGGGCCCGAGAGCCATAGGTGGTCTGAAAGCGCTTCTTCACCTCAGTGAGGAAGCTAAAGGCTCGTGATCTTTCGAAATCCTGCATAAAGAGTAACCAGGTGGTTTCACAGTTTCAGTTTCATTGCAAAGAACAGAGCACAGACATTCACAGCGTGTGGTCTTCAACAATGCAGCCTGTAAGCCAACAATAAACTTTTTCACACTTTTCAGAGTTTTCATCTTTGTGAAGTGACAGTAAGACACATTTCGACCCAATAGTGGCAATGCTGAACATCCAAAACAAGATCCATACTCACATCATCAGTGATGCCCAGGTAGATGATTCTGTCGTGACAGATGTAATGGAAGAGATAGCTGAAAGATGAAAAAGATTGTTTTCTTAGCAAGGGTTCTTACAATCTAGTATCCTAAATACCACCTAAACTCGTTAGGGTGGATTGGTGATGTATGCAGACATCTCACCAGTACTCTGCATAGATGCTGCCCCATACCTGCCATGAGAGTAGGTGAGTTTGTTGTTTTCTGAGGGGATTTTGGCCAGGATCTGCTCCGTTACCTCCAGGAAGTTTCCACCACACCATGCATGCTTGGCCAGGATGGTGGTGCCACGAGCTACCACAGCAAATAGAATTGCCATAGCAACAAGCAAAGAGATGCACAAAGGAGATCGTATTCTGGCCTGTTGTATGAGAGACAGAAGAAAACAAAACCATACATACTGTTGCTCTCAAAAAGTGTTTTGCGTTTTAACAATGCATGGTTTCAATTTTAATTTAGAATTACAACCAATATTTTCACTAGGTTTTCGTAAAAACCCCATCCAAACACACACAGAGAAAATGGTGACAACCTGGTAGACATTGACTAGTGCGTGTTCACAATGCTAGACCAAAGGATGAAGGTGAATTCACAGCATACAACTGGGCAAATGACCGTCGCTCAACGAGAAAATACTGGAGCGAAAACCCTGAATGATTGCTGTGGCACTACGAATGCAAATGACACAAGCAATGTAACAAAAACATTTGGATTGACTGACACTAGCGTCTAAAAAACTTCCTATGATGGGCAACGTTTTAAGCGTGGATGTAAACAGTCTCGTCATCCATCGTTACCGATCAGCCGGTGTCAACCTCTCCAACAACATTTTGTTGTCGTTTACAAGCTAGGTAGCTTGTTTAATGGCATCAGTCTGACTAGCTTGAGAGTTAATGCCTAATGTTTTGATCAACAAACAATTTAAAAGGCTAACAATTTAGCTGGCTAACTAGCTAGCCTACGCTGACATACGCGTGAAAAGGTTGGTAACGTTTACATTAATTGTTAATAAGGATCAGCTGTAGTCCTCGGTCACATAAAACAAAACACAAACGTGAAGACTAATATAACTGGTTACATACCTGACACGGTTTATAATAATAACAGACAACCCCGAAATTCAGACGTTTCCCACATTTACGGTTTCGCTTCTTTCCTTTTCAACTTCTCTCTCTCTTTCCATGGGGCAGCTTGAACTTCCGTTTTCAGCGTCTCTGGGATATGTAGTTGTGCGTCATATTTTTGCGCTACGGAGCCCCTTAAAGGACATGTTGGATTAAATAATAGATAGATAATATATTGAAAGCCAGACATAATGGCTCGAATTTAGAAGAGTGTTTGTGCTCGTGTAATGTAGACTTTTTCAGAGTTGCCAGGTGACCATTTTTGCTGGCCCTTTACTTTGAACTTTGAATGTTTCCAATAACCTTCTCATTTGCTGGATCATCTTATTATTGCTAGTTACTGTATATTATGCCCATATTATAAATACGTTTTGTAGTCACCATAATGTCACTAATGATAGTCTTAGCAATGAGGGGAAAGTTCATATCGTTTGATTCTCAGAATTAGTTGATTTTAGGCGCATGTCTGTTGTATTATTAATTAGGCCAGCCAGCTATCCATTCTAGCATTTAGGCTAGACGGTTGGCACACTGAATACAAAGTAGACTATAAAGTCCCCACCAAATAAGTTAGTAACCGGCATATATGCTGAGCTGCCCATCAACCGTGCTCATTTTTGTAAGGAGAAAGCAATGTTATACAAATGTCATGACAGACAGGCCTTTTAAGTAAGGAAGTAGGTTCCTTTTGAAGCCAGTATGGCGAGACGTGCATGCACTACGGTGTTTTCCCCATCAGCATCTGTGGCCATAGAAATAAACACACTGAAACGGTAATGGTCTCATCTTTTGGTGCTGAATATGGTACATTATGGGAAATACACTGGTGCTATGCTGTCTTCTACAGGAAAGCTAGATATGTCTATCATGCGCAGGAAATGAGCACCACAGAGATGTGCACAATAGATCAGAGACCACAGAGATGTGCACAATAAATCAGACACCACAGAGATGTGCACAATAGATCAGAGACCAAAAGGGAAAACTTAACGTGTCTTCCGTTCTTAACAGTTCTTGCTCAGGAGTAGGAAAAAGTTCTGACCATTATTAATCAGTAATGTACTTGCTGATCCTTAATTCCGGTCAAGAAAGGTGCAGTTATCACAATAAACTTAATTAGAATATACCTGATCAAACGCAGAACTGAACTAATTATTATGAATCAAAGAACTGGCAGGATTATCCAGTCACCTTCAATGTGATCAGCTACTGGAATGGGTACAGGATCAATCCCACATCTTTTTTTAAGCAACTGATGAGTCATTGTAGGTGGAGGAAATCACTACCCTAACACCACTACCCTGTCTTGCTTTGGAAGGTGGACAGCTTTGAGATGTGGGAGCGGCCACTATCCGGAGCCGGGCTGGCCCTGGCGATCCTCAACAGGCAGGAGATCGGAGGTCCGAGAGCGTTCCCCCTCACACTGGCTACTCTGACCAGTTGGCAGTACTGCAACCCCAAGTGTAATGTCACCCAGATCCTGCCCTCGTACCAGGAGCTGGGGGTCCAGGACCTCTTCAGCAAGCAGATACTGAAGATCAACCCCTTAGGCACAGCACTACTGACAGTTACTCACATTCAGGACTACTCAGGGAACGATTAATAAGGGAACCACATAGATTTAAGCACTTTGCAAAATTGAGATTTTCATGTGTTCTTTAATAAACACAATTTGAACATGTCTACCTGAAGTACAAGACAGGTGAACACAAGTAATTGTTTTACCCCAAATGCACATTACCACATAATGGTGAATGCTACACCAAAAAAAGTTGAGTAAACGGGTGAAATATGCCACATGCACAGGTCAGTGAGGCCCGATGGTGAGATCACCATATTGACGCCAAATCCCAGATGAAAAAAAAGATAAAACATACATCACCACACATCTAACACGGATATATATTAATCACCACTAATGTATTGTATAAGGCAGCCCGAGTATGGGGTACATAAACTTTAGGCCACTAAAAACAAAACCTCATCCTGTTTGCCCACAACCACGTCCCCTAGTCTATTAATGGTTTAAAAAGGTTATGTTGCTATCAATCTCACTGATTGACACAAGGGCTAAACATAAAGCTCATATAGACTAATGCAAAATTAGTGCGAATGAGATTAAGTAAATTACAGAATGCCTTGGACACTAAGAATGACAAAATATGCTTGAACTTTTGTACCGACAGCTAGTATTGTCACCTATCAGGGAGTCATTCAAAGGCGTCTTAAGAGGCCACTGAAAAAGCGAGCCACTGAATATGGCCAAGGTGGTCACAGACCAGTTCTTTACCTTACCCTAATCCTGCTTCAGTGTCCGGCAGCCATACCACCCTCAACCCAGCCCTTAGATGAGGTTTAACTCCTACTCACACCAAGGTTTGTACTGCCAATGAGTATTCCCCACCCAAGCCTCAAACCTTTACCCCATTGTATGAGATTGATGTTTTTATAAATTGTGTTTGAGAATTGACAGCATGATTCACTCCTACCAAATTGAATGAGAAGCCTCTTGGTATTTATTTTTTGTACTAAAAATTTGAAAGGACCTTCCCCTTTCTGTAGCTACTCCAACATTTAAAATTGACTACTGTGACTCATTTAAATAAAATTGAAATAAGTGACACATGTTCCACCAACTTCTGTCTGCTATTTGATCACCCAAACTGTCTGTGTCAAGAGACCCAATCAATTGACCAATGTTAAGTGAAGACAACACATATAAGGTTCATTTTTAGCACTTTATTGAAAACAGAGAGTCCGGTCACTAGATGAAACAGCTTAGAACTGGATGACCTGGCCCTATAACACAAAGAAACAGAAGTAAGTTAGTTTCCCATAGGCACTCTTAAACCATCCCACAAGTACCTGCTGCACATGCATTACCAAAAGACCACCAACTGTCAGTAACAACAAATTATGAACCTCAAAAAGGTTAACACTGTTCCATCCTCATGGTAAGAAATGAAGCCGACCACAATCAAATCAATTATACTGTTTCTAATGTACCAACTTTGAACATTTTAGATCTTTTGTAGCCATAATGCATTTTTAAATACAGTTCTATGAATGCTGCCTGAGGTCAAAGTGATTGACATCGGAATTAGCAATGATTTCCCCACCCTCAAACAAATTAGATCAGAGCTAGAAGTAGATTGAAAACAAATAAGCACCTCAGGACACACAAACCATGTTGACAAATACCTTAGAGATCAACAAACATCTGTGCTCAACAAATGCAACAGTACAATTTTAGGAATTGCCAAGACTAACCAATCTTTACGTTCAAAATGGATCAGCAAAATAAGCAATGTATGTATACAACTAACAAGTAAACTGAACATATCCATGATTGATCCATATAAACGTTTAGCCTTCTATCCTAGTAATTACGTAGACACAGCACAAACTACCATTCTCTGACAGTTGGTGATTGATACAACTATCCACACAAAAAAGTTCAAGACATGAATTCTGAGCAAACAAATGCCCTCGTGTAGAACGCAGCAGTGGCGTGTCCAGACATTTTTGATAGGGGTGGCACTAGTGGGGCACTGACGTATGCAGGGGTGGCATGAAGTGTGAGCAGGGAGCGCCTGCGCAGACATTTTTTCTCACATGCATAAGTGGAACCGTGGTTACCATGGTTAACACAGCAATACTAACATGTTGCAATGTGCGATATGCAAGGGCGTCAGTTTGTTTTTAGAAGTGGTGGGGACAATAACCAAGCTTGAGTGTGGTTTGAATAGTGCTGGGTACCCTTATGTAAGCTATTCATCCATTCAACGTTGCATTACAATATGCTCAGTGTATTGTCAGGTGTTGAAAATCCCATTCGAAAAATAAAAAAATTGATAATCTCGTGGTTGACAACAGCACCAGCTTGCTTATTTTACCAGATCCAGACGTTACCTCATCTGTAAATAGCAAGCTAACATTTGGCAAGTCAACCCCACATCTTACCTTATCACTGTCACCAGTCGGTGGTTTTCCAAATTAAATGCAGGCTAGAGTAATTTATATTTAATAACACCTAAAACAAAATTAGACTGACGGAAGAGATTGACAGAGGCAGCCACGAGCTTTGCCTCATCCGTGTTAAGGTCAGATTTTACTTCTCCGTACAGCACGATTTTGGGCTTTTTTAAACTCTGGCATCAACAGACAGCCTACAATGCACTCGCTCACACAAGTCCCGTTAAAAGTACCACCGCGCACGAGAGGGAGATAAGCATATTGAAATTAAATTATTCACATTGCAAGAACGGAATGAAATAGCCTACACATTACACATGATAGGCATCTGCTATGCCCAAATAAAACTCACATTGTATGCTACACCAGAAGAGGCACAACAAAAGGGTCTTACCATTGAAGAGATATTTTTTTCTTGTAAACTTGAAGTCCACATGTACAACGCAAGCACGGGATTTTTTAATATGTTGCAATCATTTTTTGAAACCTCCACTAAAAAACACTTGTTAGGCACTTGTTAGGTCTCATACAACTTTAACTGTGATGTGTTTTCCTTTTATTTCACAACTTATTTATTGTATAATTCACGATAGCAGTTGCCCCTTCTAAACATTAGGCTACACATCGTATCCTCTCGTCACATGATCAAATAGAGATTTGACATTGGACAACAACACAAAAATTACCCAGAAATCATCATTGAAAATCTGAATATGACGAAAATACCGAAGAAAATAACAACGTATTCATGTAGTTGAATCGTTTCTTAAAAGTGTTTGTAGTGTAAGATAAGCATATCATTTCGTTGTAGATTGCTATTGTTTCTCCCACAAAAAATACCCACCATGATAGAGATAAGTTTGCCCTTTCAGGTGTATATATACCATCGGAGAAAGTGAGTAACTGACATCTGTAGCAATGGGTAATCGTAGAAAACCGCAATAAATCAATTTATCTTCCGCCACTTCGCCTGCTGTTGTACCTGTGCGCGCATACGGCTTATTTTACACACTAATAATGGGGTGGCACTCGGGGTGGCCAATCAGATTTCAGGGGTGGCCCGTGCCACCCTAGGCCACTCCCTGAACACGCCACTGGAACGCAGAGACAACATACCTTTCTCTTCTTGTCTCCACCCAATTCAAAGTGCTTGCATCTTTTAATTGGAACCATCCTCTTTGATCTGCAGTTTGGCTCTACGCACTCGAGCCTCAGCACAATCTTCTTTGTAGTCTTGGCCTATTATCACAACAACACCAGCAAATAAGATGTCTGAGGCAATGTCTTAATGAACTGAATGACTATACCTAGAAACACATGGCATACGTAGTGTACTGGTGTAAACGCAAACACAATGTTACACACAACTTCGGAACATGAAAACGTACCTTTTTACGGAAAATAGGCTTGGTCTGTCCACCATATCCAGACTGCTTACGGTCGTATCTCCGCTTACCTACACAATTGCAAAGCGGTTAACATCGTCGGCGGTTTCTTAGCCGGCTAAGTTGTAGGATAACTACAGGTCGGTAATGTAGGCCCATAATGGCTTATTAAATCGGAATCGAGAATGACAACTCTACTTACCCTGTGCGTAAAGAGAATCCTTTCCCTTCTTGTACTGGGTAACTTTATGAGGCTGGTGCTTCTTGCACTTTTTGCAGTAAGTGCGCCGGGTCTTCGGCACGTTCACCTGAGAATACAGGGATGGACAACCGCATTAGCTTCATTAGCAATAAGGCTAGGTACATCTGGCTAGCTATCCAACTAAGTCGAGGTAATAATTTCCCTGCCTCAATGGTGACTTCAGGCTTAAACGCTCATAATACAATGCATATAATTAGTACAGAGGACATAATGCCTAAATCCAAACAACGACAAGGCCTTGAGACAGCCATAACATAGGCATAGATCTGGGAAGTATAGCAATCCAAACACTTCATATTATTTTTGAGTCTGCGCAAATAAATTGAATGAAATACAACACTTGATGCATTGTTAAGAGACTTATAACTTCACAGAATTAACAAGATGACACAATTATTTTGTCAAACTAATGGATTACTATTTTACAGATCAGTTCAGGCTGGAATTTTGACTTACCATGTTTATTTCTATGATCTGTGGCAAAGTCACGTTCTAGAATCTTTGGTACTGGTACCAGTGGTTAGTTAGCTGCTTTCGATCCAGCCTCCATCTCCACTGAGGGAAATCTTGCTTTAGGGGCGAGCTCTTCTATTATTTGTATTCATTATCTAACAGCGTCGGCATAATTTGCATCTGGAGGTGAGTTAAAGGCGATTAACAAACCCTCTCCTTCATTGAAGGAGGGCGGTTAAATTATTCTATTTGAGGTATGATAAGTTAGCTATCGATAGCAAGCTAAGCTCCCTGATGTCACAATTTCTCCATAAATGTTTGATGTCTATACATTACTAAGTTCCTTGCAGACAGTCCATACTGTTCTCGATCTCTATATATTACTTTTTAGTGGCCAAGTCAGTTGGTACCTAATCATTAGCTACATTACTTAATGCTAAATTACCCGATAGCTATGGAGAATGAGTACTAGCCTAGCCCCAATTACCCAGGTATCATAGCAACGTTGCCTAGCTACCTATCTGTTTTATTTTTACCATCGTCATAGCCGTTTTAAACTTAACTTAACGTTTATATGTCTACTACGATAATATTTTCCATGTAAAGCCCATAGACAGTAAAGGTAAAACCCCATGTAAAATCTTTGGCCGCATATAGCAGAGCTGTTGTGACCGTCATCATTTTGTGTGAGGTGGATTAGCACTGTTTCTAGTTGCGTTTTTCTTTTAATATAGAAAATACCTGAGAGAATTAATGCGGTTTTGGAAAATCATCCAAATTACGAATATTAAATTGTGTTCAATAAAACCCATGACGTCCCCCGTATTTTAGATCTACTAGAACTAGACACATCTTTAAAATATGGCTCTTGCTATCACCTCTGCTCTACAAGGGTCCCTTGTTTAGTCGGACATATACTCGTGCACCTCCACAACCGTCACGCAGATTGTAGCAGTAGTCCAAGCCAGGTCAATCCCTCACCTCTGAGGCCTGAACACTAAATCCAAATGAGCGCTGGGGGGGGGGACTCGTGGACTCTTCAACTTGCGTCCAGTAGCTCCACAGGACCAGGGGAAGATACAAGTCCCATTCCCTCTGTCGATGGCTGATCAAGATGCCAAGCTGGGTGGCCAGAATGTGGTTAAAACACACCACTAGTCCATAACCCTGGGGATACAACGGTGCAGCCAAACATGCACTCTGACCGCCACACCAAAGAGCCCGGCTAAAACTACTGTCCACTGAGTCGCATCCACTTCAAAATGTAATGGGAAGACCATCCGACTGCACTTACACTAGGCAAAGTAATGCGATGGCAGATGTTATTGACATGGGTCTGCCATGGTTGCAAGGAATTGTGGAACCGCTCTATCTCTAGGAATCTAAAGGAAAGGAGATAGTGCTGTCCCACAATTCCTTGTGGCTTAAAAGTTGAACTAGTCTCAACTTTCCTGCACAAGGCAGGGAGGCATGGGTGGTGTTCGGCCGTAGCCACCGAGGCCGGAGGCTGAGTGGCGTAGGCAACAACACACGTGGGATTATCCCTTACCTACCCCACTCCCACGAGTGCTATATTGCATTTATAAAATAATTCTACAGTCCATTTACATTTCAACACAAAGTTATTGATTAAAAATGGTTTATGTCACCATTGTTTCTTCGCAACAAAATGTATTTCCATTGTCAACGTCTTGGTTTGGAATTATGAGAATTTTGAATGCGCTTTCATCGCGGAGTGATTTATTATTAGCTGTGAAAAGTCTGTGTTGGCCGCTGCACTTTGCCAAGGTGTTTTTGAAGTGTCTGCGCCTGTAAAAAGGCGTTTATGTGTGGCCGTGCCCTAAGGATGTCATTATTTTGACTACTCTACCACCGGCTGTTTTAATTGTGTTGCTGCTACCCACTGGATATCATTATGGGCAAAATCTGCGCTAGATAAAACATGTTTCTACAAACAACCAAACCAAATCAATTTCATACATGCTACCTATCGAATTCAATAAATATATTTAATAAATACATAGCGTTTATTCAGAAATAGATTGAGTATATACAAGTCCCATTCCCTGGCAGCAAATAAGAACACACATGCTACAGCAGCACAACAGTGTCAAAACCTTCTACTCCTTCTTGTGATCCGTTGCATAAATATTTACCAAAGAGTGCATTGACACATGGGTGACCTTAGTTGACTAGCAAGCAACATCTGCCTTAATCAATTGACAATGAATATTCTTTTAGCCATGCAGCACGACCCAGACATTCACGTCACAAATATTCAGGTCTTCGGTGCAAAGACCAGAAACAAGGATTTTATGACTTGGCTTGGTGAAGTGCTTCGTTGGGATTGGATTAAGAAACGGGATTGCAAGGTGACTATCATGAACATAACCATAGCCTGTCTATCCCATAGCCACATGTTCAACCAAATGCTTATAATAGTCACTGTCTGAATTGTCTTTCAGGTGAACAATGACCAGCATGCTCAAATGTGTATAGCAATGGCTTGTAACTGTGTTGACAACAATGACTTTGTAAGCCTGCAGGAAATTCTACAAAAGGTAAAAATGTGTATTTGTGTATTGGTAACTACGTTTAACCTTCTGCCATTTGCCATTGATAGTAATTATACTGCCTGCACTTTATGCGCCCAGGTGGACATAAGCGCTACAGACTACGATGGCTCCACACCTGTTCACAGGGCCTGTGAAACAGGGAACGTGGACATGTTTAAGTACCTTATTTCCAAAGGATCCTCTTATCATCTCACTGACCTCCTTGGAAATACCCCAATGACCCTTGCCATCAGAAACAGGTTAATCAGGGTGTGCACTGTGCAGTCATGATGATGTTTATGGAAAAGAGGAAAATAGCTTTTTTTTTTTAACAATGTTTACATTGTGATTGACAAGGGTGAACTCAAATCACCTGGACATGCCCATAAAACCAATTTCTTTCATATTTATCCCTTTATGTTTTCATCACAGGCACGTTAAAATTGTATGCATGTTGCAGAGGTTGGGAGGAACTGTGTACTTAGAGGCTGTAAGGATCGGCATGGAGCTTTGCAAGTCAGTAGTAGGCCAGTCTGTATGCTAGTATGCTAAATGCACCAGAGAAAAGTCCTTTCCGGAAATATGTCAGACAAGAGGCATGATTTAGCTTGTCTGAAAGGTTTTTTTCTGTGAAAATTATCCTGTCCACACAGGGCTGTTCTAACCAGGGACTATGTGAAGCTGGAGGCCTGGTACCTTTCCGGCACTGAAATGGATCAGGGTGATTACAACGGAAGGACAGCCATGCATACAGCAGTCCGGAACCGAGATACAACCATGGTGGCCAAACTACTGGAGTATGGAGCCACCCCTCTGGTATGTGGCACACTCCTGATGATTAGATTAGATCCGATTTAAGTGTCCTCAGCACGCTCTCCTGAGCAACATGCAGTTGTTCTTTGAGGAACACATGTATCACCTAGACGTTCTGCATAGCGGTGTGTAATGTGACCGCCCCATGAATTGAGAGAATGAGCAAGAACTAAGTGAGAAATAAGATATTTTGCGGTCTAATAAAATGCGGTTGTTCTGAATCCAGATTTACGAAATTAATTTTTGTGGATGTGGTGGCTGTTTACTGATAGGTGTGAAGAGAGCCGATGAGTCAAGATCTGTTTTGAGTCGTGAATGTGACTTTATAACAGATGTGTTCTTGTTCTTAATTTGAGCATATTTTTCTAAACTTTGTAAACAAATGCCACAGTTATACGTTGAAGCCCATATTTTTATGTATATTTGCAAAATGCGCAAATTTAGCCCAAGAACACGTCTGTTATAAAGTCACACTTAACATTCACTACACACGTCTCAAAACCGCAGATTATAACCCACAGGTAATGCTTCTAACCCTACAAAGCAAGACAACTTATTTTTTCACACTGAGCTCAGTGAGCCCTACCATTTTTCTTCCTAGGAGCTTGATGTGTGGGGCTGGACAGCAGTCGATGAGGCCAAGAAACACCACCTGACGGACATCTTGATGTTGTTCCACCCACTCTTCACTGAAAAGTTTACCGACAAGCACCTCTACCAGCTCTACAGAGACAGCCTGGAAGACGGGCTGGAATGAATCCTGTGCAAACTCTGTTGATACTCAGGCCTTGTGTAATCATTAACTCTGCATGGTTCCCATTTTGCCAGAACAGGTTGAAGTTTTTAAATTTGATCACACAGTTAATATGATAGTGGTAAAGTGTTTTATAGTATTTTACAAGTGATGTAGAAATTATACAGGACGTCAGGATTGTTTTCAATTAAATATTTTTTTTAACATTAAATGGAAAGCAAAATAAAAACTCTGATTCAAATGGCAAATCAAGTGTATCTTTGGATAGCATATGAAGACAAAGAATGGATAGAAAAGATTTATTTTTAACTTTTTTTTGTGGAGGGAGGGGGGGGGGGAATGGGGACAGAGGTTGGTTTTGACATCTGTTCACCAGGCTCGTAACCTAGCTGCAATCCAGTGAATCAAGTATGGTGCAAGAGTTTAGTAGACATAGCTGGCAGTGAAGAGGGATTGCATAGAAGACTGGTCAGCCTGGCCTGTTGGCTTGTACTCGCCCTTTGAGGCAAGTCCGTTAATCTGAAAGACACGTACCACTTTTTTTAGGAACAAAAGCATTTAAAAGGACTTAAAACAGTACAATTATTCTCATATCAGTTGTCAAATACAGATGTCAAAGCACAATGCTTCTGTCCATTCTACCATTTTGGCCTACTAGGGTGCAAAACATTAAAAAAGTCTGACTGCTACACTACAGTTCTGTTAACATTCACAGATAAGAGTGTTAGGTGCATGCTTCATTTCCATCCTGTTCCTGTGGCCTCACCTTGGCACGGCTGCAGAAGGCCTCCTGTGCGGCCTGCTTGTTTGCAGGCTGACCTTTCCAGGCAGCGAGGGCCGAGGCCTGGAGGGCGCGACCGTAGGAGAAGGTCAGTTTCCAGGGGCGATGCAGGGGCACCTGGTTGATGGCGCTGAGGTGGACAGAGGCCTCCTCCTCGCTCTGGCCTCCTGACAAGAAGCAGATGCCTGCCAGAGACATCAAGAGGAAAAATGAGTGTGGAACGAAAGTAGAACACACATGCATGGCTGGCCTTGGACAAAGTTTTACAAATCATAATGGGTGGGGTGGATTCAATTATACCCATTCAACCCTTGCTTTGACTGACTGAGATGCATGGTTTTCTTGCCTTTAGTCACAGTAATAAAACTTTCAAGCTTCTGATTGGCTTGGTTTTAAACTGTAAGGTGGTGGGTCATTGCAGAACACAAACTATGTAATCTCTACTGCCATAAAACTCAACTTGGCAGGTTAAAGTGCAGTTTAACAACAGCCACTGCTACGCACCAGGCACAGCAGAGGGCACAGTGCGTCTTAGGGCGGTGACTGTTGCCATGGCAACTTCTGTTGGCGTGAACTTCTTCGGGCAAGTTTGTCCGGCATTGACCATGTTGGGTTTGAGCAGGGTACCCTCCAAGTACACGTGGTGATCAGACATAGCCTTGTACGTGGCAGCAAGCACCTGATGAACAAGTTAAGGGAGGATAAGTACAAAGGAACATTCTTATCCATCCGAAAAACAGATAAGACGATCAGTAGTCATCCGATCATATCCTTCCTATTTTTTGGCTCATCATTACAATTTTATCAGTAGTTAATCAGCTATTCTTGCCAGGGCAATTTTACCTTCTCCGTGACGTACTGGCACCTCTTCAGGTCATGGGCTCCGTCAGGCAGGATCTCAGGCTCCACAATGGGCACAAGACCATTCTGAAAGGAGCAAGGAAGAGCAATTAATGCACAGTGTACCACAGAAATCTAAACTGAGCAGAAGCGATCCAAATTTCCTTGAAGGAGCACTTGAAATGCAAACGTGATGTTGTGCAAGTTATATTGGGCAAAGGAACAAGAAACAAAAATCACCACAACTCAGACAGACTGACTTGTTGGCAGATGCTAGCGTATCTGGCGAGGACATTAGCATTCTCAGCGATGGCAAGAGCGGTTGGGCAGCTGTCGGAGATCTTGAGCACACAGCGCCACTTGGCAAAGTCTACGCCATCTTTCTTGTACTGGGCGCAGCGCTCAGACAAGCCATCAAGTCCTGTCAGGAACAATAAATAAATAGATAAATACTCATGTCTAGTATTCATTTTTTTGTGGACTATACATAATGCAGGATATGACCACAAGGAGTTTTACCTTGTGTGGTTGTTTCGCCATCTGTGCCATTCAAAGCTGCTGTGCCTTTGTCTACCTGTAGTTATGAACAAAGAAGCGATTTCCCATCAGCTTAAACCGACCCATTTCAGACATAGATGACAATGAATATTAAAACTAAATAGTGTGTAGAATGGAGCTTTACCTTGATGCCAACAACGATGCCTTTGTCTTTGATGACCTTGGGGAACAGGACGCCCTTGTCAGACTTCTGGTACAGTGTCTCATGGAAGAAGATAATTCCACCCACACACTCGGAGATGGAGTCGTCGACAGAGAAGAGGAGGTCACGGAAGTAGCGACGGTTTTCCTCAGTGTTCTCTACCTTGATGTTCTGAAGACGCTTGCCCATGGTACCTGGAAAAAGCAGACAGAGATTAGAACACAGCGTAAGTCACTGGATAACAGATTCACAATTTTCCCCAAACTCCAACAAGCTTCAAAATATTATCCCCTTCAGGGACCCAATAATGCCCAATAGCTGGTCCATGTCCTTACCAGTGGACTCATCCGCAGCGAGGATGCCCTTGCCAGGAGCTACAATCCGCTGGGCAATGGAGGCCAGCTCCTGCTTCTGCTCTGTAGAGAGGGATGGGTACTGATGAGTCATCCTGTGGAAGAAAATGGAGGTCAGTGAGGGACATTGGCTTACCTGCGTGCATATGTGCAGAACCCTGTACAACTGCACTGTCAGCTCAAGGCCATGATTCGCTTCGACTTCCATCCTTCAACACACACCCCCGCCTCCTCTGCACTGTAAATATTTGGCTTGCCTCTTCAGCTGAACTTCAGTCCAGATAAACTCTCCCGATCCTCAAAGCAAATTGCTCAAAAGTTCACAGAGTGCGTTAAAGAAACTAAAGAGGAAAGGCCAATGGCACACCGTCTTATCATTAACACGCAAGATAAATGGATCACAGATGAGAAAACCAAGTCCGCCAAGTGTGCGAGAATCCTGAAAAGGCAATATTGAAGGTAGGTGCAACAGTTGCACGTGAGAAGAGTGCGTTTCTTAATGCACCATACTCCCATGTTGCTCGGTGTTTTTACCCTTACACTATCTGAGATGTGATCCAATAACGATCCTCGTAAACTTCCTTCTCTGGCTTCAAATAATGTGCTACACACACAGAGGAACGAGGAAGCATTTCCAAAGGAAAACTTGAGCCATGCATAACACAAGTACGACATTAATAAGTTGGCTAAAACGGTTTCCTTAACTGTTTAGCTTTTGTGAAAGTATCAGATGCTCGACGGTTTTCACAAAGTTGCTGAATCTTCCAAGACTAGCTCATGCACAACTCCACAACGTCTTACAAATCCAGGACGTCAAAGATTCTCAGCACTAGTTAGCGAAGTTAGCCGCAGGGTTTCCAACCTTGTATTTTTTGCGCCACACATCCATATCTAACAACTTATCAACTTATTGTATGCTGATGGGTAAAGTACAACCCATCAACACTCAAAACGAAATTCATTAAACACCAAAGCACATTAATCCAAAGGAACCTTACTTGAGTTTCGGTGGAAAAGTGGCACCTTTGACCAAAGTAACTGACCAGGTGGGTGTTTTATCCTGCTAACACCACAATTAACTGACTGGGACAGAACACATACAAGCGCGAGATATTTATACCGATCCCACCGGATGAAGGAAGAAGGAATGATGTGGCACGGGCGTGCGCCAGGTACAGTAACTTGATTGGCCAGGAGACCGAAATGAGGGGTGTGGGTATCCATCACGCATGTGGTTGAGCGAACTTTGTATCTTGTCCAAATGTGTTTTTTTTTTCTTTACCCCAAACACCCGCCGATGAAAACAGAGAACACTGTGTATTCATACTTTGAGATCCTAGCGAGGGCTTTGCGGTTTGTGGTAGGCTACAATCTCTACGACAATGGTGGTCATATAATGTGTTCAAGACTTATCAAAACGAGTTATTCCAGTCACCACAGATATTTCCCATTTGGACGAGATATTTATTAAAAAAACTGAATATACATGGAATATGTTGTGGAGTTACCACATATGTTCCCTTATTTGTATCTGAGGTGTTGGTAGATAATATGCTGTACATAGTCTTCTGCCCTCATCTTCCCCCCTGCCCCCCAATGAATTGTAACAGTTTTGGTTGAAGATGTGGTATCATATTTCAGATGTTATGCAATAAGAATTTCAGTCCTAACCAGGGTGTTTATTCCTGAAGTCTTTTACTTGCAAGTCACTTTATAATGAGAGATGTTCATTGTGTTTTGTGATTAATCATCTTCAAAGTAAATGTAGGACAAGCTTGTACTTGATATGAGTTTCACATTTTCACATCTGGTGTCTACTAAGGGTTTCACCCTGTTAAGTGTGTCAGTTTTTCCTTGCCTTCCTATTCATGACGGCGTTATGCCATCACTTCTTTATGATGCAATATAAAAACCACATACCATCTAATTGGAATCACTATATTCTCTTAACTTTGGAAATATACAGTTGCAACAAATAGTTAACCTGAAATCCAAAGGAGCACAGCAAGCCTAAAGAAAAAGAACTACAGATACAAAATACCCGAGCACAGATCCTAAAAGATTACATCATCTGCAACAATGTCCAGAGGGCAAAGGGTGGGGGGACTGATTTGGAACAATTATGACTAACAATGGTGCACTGTAAAAAAGGATTTGTTGTTTTAACTTAAAAAAGTAAGTAACCTGGTTGCCTTAAAATTTTGAGTTAATTGAAACTCATATATTAAGTTAGCACAACGTGGTAATCAAGTTGCTTCAACTAAAGATAGCTTGTTGATCTGACTAAAATTCTAAATCAGACAGTGTTCTATTAACTCAAGAATCTTTGTTAACACAACATTATCTTTAGTTAATGTGACTTGAAATTATACATCATATCAACTCATTTGAGCATGGGATGCATTGAGTCAACTCCTCAGTTTACGTTAACTCAACTTTTATGTTTAATTTGTCTTGACTAGGATCTTACTCAGGTTAACCTAATATACCTTGCTGTAATAACATTTCAAGAAATTGACTTGGTTGCCTTAAAAATCTAAGTTCTCTCAACTCAATATACCTTGCTGTAATAACATTTCAAGAAATTGACTTGGTTGCCTTAAAAATCTAAGTTCTCTCAACTCAATATACCTTGCTGTAATAACATTTTTTAAGAAATTGACTTGGTTGCCTTAAAAATCTAAGTTCTCTTAACTCATTGCTTAAGTTAACATGACAAAAGCCCTTTTCTATGCTCTACCAGCTATTCTGACAAAACTGATAACATACATAAATAAGCAAACAACTTAATGTACAAGAATACATAACATTTATATTTATTTCAGATCAAAATAATGACCATCTTTTACAAGTTACATGTAATATGAGAGTGTTTTGAGTCGAATACGAGAACATTGTGTGTGTGTGTGTGTGTGTGTGTGTGTGTGTGTGTGTGTGTAATATTACTAACAAAGTTTAGATGAGTCTATGAATAACAGTATATAAGTGATGCACTTCATATAAATGACGCACATTTAACAGTATTTAACAGTATAGAAGTGATGCACATTTAACAGTATGTAAAAGTATATACTGTACTCTTAAGCCCCTTATACATGCGTCAATGTAAAGCGGTTACATTGCGCCTACCACGATAGAAACTCGCGAGCGTGTTACAATTGCCTCATGTATAAGGGGTCTAGATGTAAACCGTTAGTTTTTCCGCCGATCGTCTGAGCCTTTCGAGAGAGGTGGTTTACCACGTTAATTCGTCTTACAAAAGGGCGTGTCAAATCAGGCCGATGTGTCATGGGGGAGGCCGTGCGTGACTGGGGGGAGACGGTGACAGGAGGCTAGAAAGTTCACTCCATCATCTCTTTGAAATTCCTTATTCCATGAGTGGTAGGCTACAATGACTGGCTGTTTTAAAATATAACTAATAGCCTAACGAAACAAAATAACCCAGGAAGTTTCATCTTCGACGTTAAGGCTTCTTCCAATACTGACAGCTGACTCATATAGCTTGCAGGTTTGCGGGAGACGCGACATTTGAGGGATGTCACTTAATTTAAACCTTTTTTGCTTCCGTTAGTGTGTGTGTGTGTGTGTGTGTGATAGAGACAGAGAGGACTCAGTAAAACATCAGAAAACACCGTGTCTCGTAAGCCTTAAACTATCAATCACCCCCACAATGAAATATGCCATTACAGTCGCGACAAACTTCTTGGCATTGTGGTGCGCCCAAAACGCAAGCTATAAACGTAGCCATCCTAATGTAACCAAAATATACCTCTGCTGATATGCCTAACCTTCGTTCTATTTAGAATTTGTCTAAGCACTATGCAGGAATAAAATAGCATCTACAGTGTCAGGATTCAGGCGCTCTCGCCTGGCTTCTATAACGCGCCCTGCTGCACTGAAGGAGCGCTCACTCGCAGCACCTGTTGCTGGAACGCATATAATTCGTTTTGCAAGGTGCTGTAGTCGTGGGAACGACTGGCCTGGTTTCTCCCAAAAGGAAAGTAGATTTTCCTCTGCTGATCCCGCGTCTGTATGGAAGTTTGTAGAGAGATTGCCGGGGAGTAAAATGCTCCCTTTCCGTTACGTCTGCTGCTGGCTAGTAATACAGACAGCCGGAAAGGTTAATAAACGGAATGAAATAGCTACACATTACACACGCTATGTTTTAATAAAAGCCACGTTACTCACATACTGGTTAACACGGTTTGTTACAGCACATAAATGTTTGTCGCTACATCCAAACTGCGTCACCGTTGTCCCTCCCTGTGCTCCAGCCGCACCATTTTGCTTGCAATGTGAATCATTTAATTGAAATATGCTTATTGGCATTTGTTGCACCTTAATCATTTTCTACAAACATGATATGCTATGTATGGTGTAGTAGACTGAGACTCTATTCACTACTGCACAAAAACTAGACACGTTTGAAAAACTAGACGTTTGCAATGAAGTAGGTTAACTTTCGCCAATATCTCCGTAAGGGAGATGGGTTATGTGCTCAAATTTCCTGGGATCAAAGAAGACGTTAGTATTCATGTGCAAACTAAAAATCACGTCTCAGGATTGCTGCGCATGCAAGTTATTTCGGGTGTCTCAACTGTAACTAATACCACTGTCATATAATTATGAGTCCAGTAAAAGACGGAGCAAACACAGTTTTCTACCGTTGTTGAAACACATCCACGCGTAGACTCGTTTTCTTTCCATCCGAGAGTGGTTATTCAAAGAAAATATTAAGCACTATATGCTGATAGAAAGAAGGGAACTTTAAGCCACTACACTGCCTGTGCCCGATGCGGATCCACGTTGATGTTGTTAGTAAACAAACCAGGTGGGAGCACATCTCCGTGGTCTTTGCGCATGCCCGAGGCAATGTAACCGTTTTACATTTTGCACATGTATACAGGTAACGACAAGAGCCGTTTCCCTTGAAAATCTTCACACCTACACGCGAATACGATACGATAAACTGATCTGATCTCAGTGGCACATGTATAAGGCCCTTTAGAGAGGTTTACACAGGAGTTTGTTCCGTAGTCCGTGAACTCTCACAGAGCAGGTGTCTCCACCAATGTTCATCACAACTTTTTGGATGACCTCGCAGATGTACCGTAACTCCTTGGGATAACCAATGTTTAGGGCATATAGAAGACCAAAAAGAATAGCAAAGGCGTACGGCACATCCTTCAGGTCAAGAAGAACGATTTATCCCTTCGACCATCTTATCTTCTTTGTGAGTTGGCTAATCAGGGAAGAAAGAAAGAAATTACAATAGGACACAAAACACAGCCTTCAACGGCATTTGATGGTTAACAATGTATTTCATCAGTGAAAAGTCGAATAACGGTAACTTAACAGCTGTTTCAAGAACTCAAAGGACCAAAAATAGTTTAGTTAGTATCTCTTTAAAGTGAACGCTTTCACACTTTATAAGAAACACTTGGGCCAGAAACAAAATGAACTAATTACCCACATGTAAATGACTTATAGATTATCCAACAGTTAAGAAGGTAAGTACAGGAACTTAGGTAGGTATTCTTGGTTATAGGTTATCCATAAGGTACGTAACGTAGGCAAATAAGCAGGGCAGGAATCCGGGAGCATAAGGCAGACATGGAAACAGTGAGCAGGCGGGGCCAATCCCAAAATAATTGTCAATGCATGTGGCAGGTGGCTGGGCTAGTTGTGTACCTGTTGTGCTCTGGTTGGCGGGAATTATATGAACATTGCTCCTCCCTTCCTTTCGTTATAAACTTCATCAATCAACTTAAATTCATCACATTATTCGGAATTAATGTATTATTTCAAATGGATCCAACACCCATCTAACTTATTTGGAATTCCAGCCCAATAGGTTTACCTCGTACATACTCGAGATGTCCCTATTAAACTGCTAATTCTTCGTTTAAACTGTAACCTCTCAAATTTAACAACAAAGAGATGTTCACATACCTCACATATCTTGAAGAACTTAGAGGGCTGCTCTCTCAGGAAGTAAGGAAGGCCAAGAAGGACAAAGCTCTCCTACGTTGGTTCGAGTTCTGCAATAGGGCACACTGAATATTCCGAACAGAATCTCTGATCATCTAGTCGCATAAGTGTCGCATGAGAATATGATTTCTAACAGACATGAAACACTGTGAAGGAAATTTTGGTTTAATTTTAGAAAAACAAATACTCACATCATCATCAAGAGACTGGACAAGGCTCTTGAGCTCTTCAATGCCATCTCTCGTCTTGTACAAACGCAAGAATCTTGGCACATACTCATCAAGTCAATCAAAAAAGGTCTTCTTGAGGTCTATGGACACTATACGTCTGAATTCTTCCGGAATCTAATCAAATGCAAGGCACACAATGGGAATATATTATACAACAAAACAGAAACACGTGGTCAGATTTTATGTTTTGAGACTAGGCTAAGTGGATCAACTATCTTTATCATTTATGTTTCAATGCAATTCTATTTTTAAGAAAGTAACCCCCGCTTCAAGAAAGGATACTAACCTGTTTCGCTGTAAACAAAGCAGGCCATCTGCTCTTCACATCCTTAACCAAAGGCTCGTCCTCGATCACTTCCTTTCGCCTTAAAGAAAATGTGCTGTCCATAAGGGCATCAACTTCTTTCCAGTTCACAGTCCTTTTCTTCATCTCACACTCTAAACTCTTCATCTTCACTCTCACACTCTTACAGCCAGTAATGCGCAGCTTCTTCCTGAAGTTCCCCATTTTAAATTTCAGGCTGAACTTCCAAGCAAACCATCCACATGTAGATCAAGGCTATACACACACACAACCAAACATTCGGGGTTAAAGATAAAACAAACACTGAAATGTTCCATGGTATGTCAACATATGATTTTCACAAACTACTATACAATGAAATACTAGTGCTGTACCTCGGTAGAGCAGAAAAGCCTTTGGAGAGATGAGATGCCCTCCTCGAATGGTGTATAGTGAGAGTGGAGGGTAGTCATTTAGATCCTGAGGGTCTATGATGGTGATGTCAAAGGCCTGGCTCTTGCACAGTTCAAAGCATCGGAGGTGCTCCACAGACCATGCTGCTAAAGGTTCAACAATGAATTCAGTTTTTTGAGGAACAATAAGCACTTTTACTATCTTCTTCTTCTGAAGGTACAGTGACAGTCTATGTATATACAGGGCAAAGGGCAAGAGCTTCCATAATGTCCATGCTTACATTTATAATATTTGAAATCATGAATGCGTTGATTTCCCCAAGAAAATGTGCAAAACTTACAGCTCCAAAACATGAATTAGCCAGTCTACCTGGTCCAGTACAACCATATATTTCTGTTGAAAAGAAAATATAGTGTTAGCATATCTAAAGGGCAAAAAATACCAGAATTTAATGTAAAAGATAGCCATACACATACTTTCAATTAAAAGATGATAAAGATTAAAAGACCATTACAAGCATTGAGATATCACCTAGAGAGGCCAATGCATTTTTCTGCACTTCAATACTGTCTTTTGAAAATAACAATACAATATTTAATCAATGGATTGTCATAAAGAGCCACATTGGTTCTTGCAGGCAAATCCGTGCCATACAATACTTTTTATGAAGCTATGTGTTCCCAATAAAGTATTGATAAAAAGAAATTAAATTATTCAGTTCATTCATCAATAAATGATCCATCATTCATTTAATGTTATTGTTAAATTGAATCATTTTGGAGCTTTTTTGGTGCTTGAGCCAAATGACGGCATGGTGCTCTCTCACATGCACATGATCATGAGTAGCTTAGCTAGCTAACTTAACCACAACTTCTGCCTTATGAGCCAGAATTAAAACACTGCATTAAAACTGCCCTCAAACGACCAAAACTGCCCTCAAAAGCCACAATTCAAGCATAACAGGCTTAACATGAGCTAGCAATGTACTTGGCTAACCAGTCCTTCTTGCAACCAGCTAGCTAGCATTAATGGTTACAAAGGAATGTAATATAGCCTAATGCTAAGACTTTGCCGTTAATTATTATTTATTTATGCGTTTATTTGAAAAGGGACAGTGTACATTGATAAACATTTCCCAGAAAATTACCGTTTGTCCTTTAAGTGAACAAATATATGTTTCAACCCAATTTTAAGATAATGTGATCTAGTCGACGTTTTCTTGCAGCTGGTCCTGCATAATGCAAACCGTCTATCTAGCTAGCTACTGTATGATAGCCAGCTAATCTTCAATACAATTTCGGTTATTAAGTGCTTAGCTTGTGAGTTTGCACTGTCAGTTTACCACGGATTTAACCATCATCTATTTTCTGTTTCTATTCCACCCTACAAACAAAACTCAAATCATAAAGAAATAAAAACGAATTCTTAAAGCGAACTTTACTCACCATAAAACCACGTTGGTTGAGCCTACAACATTTCCATCCAAGCACAAAATGTCGAACTTCTGTTCTTGTTCTTCTTATTTTTTGTGGCTGTTGGCGGCGGTTGGCTCAGCATAAAGAAAATCAAAGGAATTCACGCAGGGTATATCTGCGCATGCGTGCGAAAGGTGACGCAGAGCCAGAGGCAAGTGAACTAATGACGGTTGTTGAACCAACAAGAAATATTAATTTGTATCAACTCATTGCAATTGTGTCATTAGTTTACACGACAAAAACACAGATTGTTAAGTTATCTGAACACCACTGGTGAATAAAGGTCAATTTGACAAAAAAGTTTAAGTTAAGATAACAAAAAGGCCAAATCATTTTTTACAGTGTGGGGACACCAGTGACCCGGGTGGTTCTGCAAGCACAGTCAAAAAATAAATCAAACACAAGCATAGTCAAAATGTAATGAGGTAAGACAGCTGTGGGATTGACGCACATGATATTTGCTGTAACACTCAAAAGAAGAGCTTACTCAACATGGACCTTGAGCCAGAGGGCAACAGTTTGCCTCACAAATGGGACCAGAGTCCAAAACAAGAGGTCCCACACTCACGCAGTGAGCACAAGGCCCAGCGTTGGAAAGGCCAAACTGACTAAACCAGCCTGTCAACGTCTGAGGATGAGCCAACTCCCTCGTTTCTCAGGTTTCAATTGAAACAAGATTGTTGAGCTTATCTTTACTGGTTGTAGTACTTTTCCGGTGATTGTTCTTTTGGTTGATCATGACTGAGAGAGACTGCAAGAGAGCACTCTATCCCAATTAATTGAGTATGAATACAGTTTGCAAACCATTTTTTTCCCATGTTAAAATAATAATTAATATAGTGTGTTGTACATTCTGCCAATAATTCTGTACGTCAATAAATTAGATTAACAGTAGGCCTATAGGGGGAAAGTGAGACACTTTGTTTGCTGTTTGTTGTTTGTAACATGGATGGAGACTATACATTAGGTCGACTGTCTTCTGATCTTCAACAATCCATCCCAAGATTTATTTAAATGTTTTTTCACATTTATCACAATCTTCTGACCGTGCATGTTAGAATTAGAATCAGAATCAGATTTTATTGGCCAAGTAAGTTTGAACAAACAAGGAATTTGACCTGGTGAACTGACTCTCATTGTGCTTACACATAATATACATTACAACACAATACAATACAAAAAACTAAAACACAACACAATACAATACAATACAATACAATACAATACAATACAAATGGTATGCAATGGTCTACGAAAGTTTGAGAAAGTATATACAGGAGCTGGGAATGTACAACAGTGCAACGAAGAAGTGGAGAGTGCAAGAATTGCAGGGATAAAACATTGCTTGAAGTCTAAACATATCAATTTTTGGTGCAAAATGGTAGCCTGAATGTTTAAAACGTACAACAACGTGCAATAGGACCATCTATTCGGGACAATGAATCTGGACAGGGCTTTTCGTGGACACAGACTGAGAACATCTTTGTTACTAAGCAAAACTTTTCAAATGATGAAACCTTCATTCCCGTCCTCTACAGCAGATGGCAGCATTGTTACCAATATGAAGAGAGCTCCCATAAACCCAAAAGGAGAGTAAAGGACAAATTCGCATAGCTTCGAGGGACGTCTGGTGGAGAGGTGCTGTCACAACAGGCAAGTACATTGTGTTTTGTTTTGTTTATCTTAGGTTAAATTAGGTGTACAATATGTAATTTGGTACAGCGTCAATAGTACTGTTCCCATTTTTAACTCGAACGACGCTTATAAGTGCTACCCATCCATTTGGACAGTGGCTTAGATTATTTTGCTAATACCAAGGACCTAGCTAACCAGCTTGTTCGCTTCCCTGTGCTTGGTTGTTTTAGCTCTGCTAGGTTTAGATCTGCTAGGTTTCTTGTGAATTCAGTTAGCTTTGCTTCTTGCTGGGTAGGTAGCTAGCAATGCTAGCTGTATTTACTTTATTTACAGTCACTTTGGGGCTATGTGGAATTAATTTAGCAATGCACCCTTGATTTTACATTCGTTATATTCAACATAAATGTTGCAGCTATACATGGACAATCTATGGGCGTCTTAGCCTGTGCTTATCTGTGTTTATGCTGTCTGATTAAAATCTAGCAAGACAGCGTTAGCCTGCGCTGCTAACTAATATTTCATCCTGAAATCTAGCTAGCCCGCTAGCAAATACATTTCGGATAGTTAAACACGTCCGACTAGCTCTTGTTACAAGTGTTTTATCATACTTCCATATCACTGAAGTGAAATAATGTTAGAAATATGTTTGTCAAATTGTTGAAGTTGCTCTCTAACAGAATAATTGAGATTGTTTAGCTCAAGCTAGCAGTGGCTGGAGTCATTCGGTTATGACATTTGCCTACTGGGCCTAGCTAGCTGGCTGAGCTAATGTTACATTGATATGTTTTTGCCGTAAAAGTTGTTCACGCCAGAAATTGAAAGCTTTCCAGTAAATACCGTATCACCAGTTTATTCAGTATATGTAAAAGACCTGGGCAGATGATTGGAGTCACTATATAGAGATGTGTTCAACAAGGTGACAGTATATTTTTTCTGTACTGTTACTTGTAAGCCATGGTCTCTAGCTACAAGTAAACAATGAGTTTCTGTACGACTAGGAAACTTGTTTAGTCCGCTTGGCAAGTCAGTAAGCCACACCGACCGCAACGCAAGTTAAAACACAAATTAAACAACAACAAAAAAGTTATTTTTCACGTTATAGTTTTTGTGAGATATTTGTCAGTACCAGCAGGTTAACTGTCATTCACCGGCACTGTAGCCCAACAGTTTAGTTTGTTGTCAATACCCTTCAAATAACCACCCATAGAGGTTGTGAGAGTGTCTGCCTTGCCCTACCTTTGTTGACTTTTAACAACCAGAATTGGTGTACTTATAAAGTAGAATCTGTAGCTTATGAATGCAGTACAAACATATTTCTAAGATGGTGGTCTTCATCCTAAGACTTTAGACAATGACAAGTGTTGTTCATGACACCTCTGTCATATGATATGCATGCATCTGTTCCATAATGATGAAGCTGTGATGCAAACAATCCCTGTGTTTTTAGGTAGATGAGCAGTGTGAATGTGTGGCCTGACATAGCGTGATGGAGCAGTGTGCGTGCGTTGAGCGGGAGCTGGAGAAGGTGCTCCACCGCTTCATGACGTACAGCCACCAGTCAGAGGAGCGTCTGGATGAGCTGCTGAGGAACGTCTGCGAGCTGCGCAGTCAGCTGGTCGCGTTCGGTAAGGCCTCGTGTTAATGGTCAGAGAGACTGTGAGAATGAAGATTTATGGCTTGAACTTGTCTATGTAATGATGCTCAGTCAGTATTTCATCAGTTAAAGGGGACTTTGGGTGGCAGTCAATTTCCACCCTGAGAATAAATGTGCTCTTCTTTGCAGTAAGCTCCAACAATGAGAAAATTGATTGTGTGCCCATGTGATGCCATAAAATTTCCCCATTGTGATTTATTACTGATTTGCACTTTCAGGCGTGCAAGATGCAGACTTGTCCGTTTTCTCGCAAACAATGACCCAGTGCTGCAAGGAAATCAAAGAGACAGTGCAGATGCTGGCATCCAAACACAAGGACATACATGGCAGCGTGTCCAAAGTGGGCAAGGCTATTGACCGGGTGAGTGTAGAACACTTCAAACTGGCAGCTTTTTTTTTTTTTTTTTACATTTTTTTAATTTTATCAAGGATAGTGAAATAATAGAAGTACACTTCAGACTTCCCACGCCTTGGAAGAAAATTAAATGTTCTTTTCCTGGCTGGATAAGTGTTAAATACCATATGCATTGTCTTGTTATCCTTTAGATATTTCTCTAAAGTGTCTTACACATTTGTTTGGGTTGTGAATTATGTATTTTTAAAAGCTGTAAATGTGGAGTTGTAATGTCAACATTCATGAAATTACAGACATTGTTATGATAAAGCCATGAAAACTTTTGTTGGCAACATGAGAAGGAAACCTGCTTTTTCCTTCCTGCAGAATTTTGATGCAGAAGTGAGTGCAGTAGTGGCTGAAACCGTGTGGGATACGCCTGAGAGACAAAAGTACCTCAGTGAAACCATTGTAGAACATCTCTATCGACAAGGAATGCTCAGTGTCGCTGAAGATTTGTGCCAGGTATTGTTCTTCTATTGTAAATAGTAAATACGTCATAAATAGATTAATAAGAAAGTAAGAAATAATGAAAGTATTTTTTGGACAGTAAGAAAGTTGCCTTTAGGGGTCCTGTTCAGTTCACTTGTCTGTTGTTTTAAAGGGCAACCTGTTCTTCAGTCCTGGCGATCTTTTAAGTTAAACCGTAAAACGGCAAATGTTCTGTACCTGACCTGAAGAAATCCTTGTTTGAATATTAATTCGGGAATTTTGTGTTTTATTCTGCAGGAGTCTGGTGTGGTTATTGATATGAGTATGAAGCAACCCTTTCTTGAACTGAATCGAATCCTGGAGGCTTTGCGGATGCAGGACCTCAGGCCTGCTCTAGAGTGAGTGCGCTTACTTATTACACCGTCCTGTTTAGGTTTTTAAGCTATGCTCAGGGCTGAGCATCCACACTACAATCCTAAGAAAAACTGACCTAAGGGGTATTCCAGAAAGTGATTTAGTCACCGGGGTATGTAAACTCGAAGTAATCAGTAAACCCAGGTTAGCCCAAGCCCAAGCTCCTAAAACACAGGCTAGGTTGGTATCCAATGAAACATGCCCTGAACATATCCTGCTACTGTGTCCAAGCTGGCCAGAGCTGCTCTTTTGTCAGAGATCTAATTTTCAGAAATCACTTTAAATAAAGAAAAGCACTTACTTTTTTGCGTTTATTGTATCTTCTTTATTTCCTGATGAAAGACAAATACTTCTATTCCTTAATCATTGGGCAATAATGATAATATTATTATTGATATGACAATATGTTTCCTCCTCAGTAGGTTTTCACCTTAGGCTGATGCTCCGGCAGTTTAGTCTCAAATTAGTTTCCCTTTTTTCTCCATTTTGAGCCGTAAATAATTAATTTCCCTTTAAATATTTTTCAATTGGTTTCGGGGAAATGTAGGCTTAATGGATACAGCTCCTTCGCGGACATTTAGGACGATATAGCCTTATTCAGTTCACCTTAGGATAGGGGATATTTCTATTTACTCAGTCATGTGATATTCTATTAAGATAAAGACGAGCCATTTCTTACAGAACAGTTCTGTCTGTTAGAAGACAGTAACAAGGACGTCTGGAAGTGCCACTGTGAAAGCAAACTGATTGAAACACACCTCCCTATGCACACGCTGTAGGCTACCTCTTATACATGCCATACAGGCCTCTCTTAACCTTCTATCTCCACTTTAGTAACAAGTGATGCAATCTCCATCATCATGTTATGTTAATTAATAATCATGTTTTCTGAAGGGAAACGGAAAGACAACACTAATCGCCATTTTATGAGAGTCACATGATGATGAAGGATTTATAATCACGAGAACACCATCTTTAACTTTAAGGGAGATCAGTCAGTTCTGGCACCAGAATGTACTTGACAAACACACAAAGAGTAGACTTGGTGTAGTGAGAAATACAGAAAGAGCAAACAGCAAGTACAATCAAATAAGGTTCCATGCTAAATACTAAAATGGAGAGTTAAACAGGTTTATACAGGGTGCTTTTAAAAAGTGGCTGGACATGGGGATCTGGGGTCTAATAGCAGGTTCAATAGCCTTAATGCAAGAGGAGAATAATACAGGATGAAATGTCTAATTAGGACACGAGAAAACAATACACTGTGGTCCTGGGAGGGGGCGGGCGCCGGGCAGTGATGACTTTCCGCCATGAATCCCATCCTTAATAAGGTGCCCACTATTGAGGGTCTCTTCAACAGGAGTGAAGGGGGAAGATAGTGTTTCCTGTTGGCTCTAAAAATGACCGTGTTGAAGTCAAATAAAGTGTCAAATAATTAGACTAAATTAAGTGATTAGGCCAACCTAGAGGACCACGCATGATACTGATATGCAAAGTCAAATCTTAGCATTATGTACAATGTTCCTGTATGTCTTTACATCTAATTACATTGATATTGTGACAGCCAGGGGGATGGCATACAGTGTAATCAAAATCTGACTGGCAAGATATTTAGTATCAATACTAAAGTATTAATAGCATAAATGTATTAATAGGTATATTCTATGCTTCCTTATTTATGAATTAATAGCCTCATGCTTTATGCGGTTGGCAATTCTTGGCCAGGACGGCTCCCGCTCCTTTGCTGAAGTGCCTAAATTGTTTTGTTTATTTGTTTATGTCAGGCTAGGTTTACCATTTTTTTTCTGGACTACCTCTCTGAGATAACTCTGTTGGCCTAACAGGTCATTGCCACATCCTGCTGAAGACATTGTTTGTGTTTACAGTTTATTGGCATGTGTGTGCTGAAAGCTTTCTCATGTTGCTACTATTTGTACTTCCCAAAACACTACCTTCACATGCGCTTACCTTAAGAAGATGCCACATAGTGCCATCGGCTAAAGCTTAGCTGAGTATCATCATTGCCCTATCCTAGCATACTCCAAACATAATAGAAGACTGTGTTTGTTTTCCTTAGATGAGCAGTCGCGTCTACTATGCCGTCACGTGGCCCTCCCAAATTGTGGTGTTACCAAGTGGATACTCTTGTAATGCTCAATGTTTTTGCTCTCTCTTCCTTCTCTCCTGCGCTCTCTCTCTTCTCAGATGGGCCGTGACGAATCGGCAGCGTCTGCTGGACCTGAACAGCACCCTGGAGTTCAAGCTGCACCGCCTGTACTTCATCAGCCTGCTGAACGGCGGCATCGGCAACCAGCAGGAGGCGCTGCAGTATGCCCGCCACTTCCAGCCCTTCGCCGCACAGCACCAGAGGGGTGAGTGGAGCCACGCCGCCGGCCTGCCATCAGCCTCGCAGCTGTCCAGTCCAAAGATGTCTTTTTAAACGTAGCCAACGCGTGAATGGAGATAGTTTGATAAGCTTAAATCTAGAATTGATGCACCTACAGTGTTGAGGAGATGGTAATGCTACACCCGTTTACACCACTTTTACTCAACCACAAGGCAATTCTCTATGCCAAACTGAAATTAAACTTCTTTAGAGATTACACTTTTCATGTAGTAGGTCTTCTATTATGTCAGGAGTATGCTAGGAAAGGACAATGATGTTACTCAGCAAAGCATTAGCCGAATGCACAATTAGGCATCTTCTTAAGTGGGTTGACAAATGAACCAGGTTGCATTCATCAAAGCTTGTACCAGAACTTCTGTAAAAAAAATACCCTGCGGTGTCCTGTGGTCCCTGTGTAGATATCCAGATCCTGATGGGGAGTCTGGTCTACCTTCGGCACGGCATTGAGAACTCGCCCTATCGGACTTTGCTGGAGACCAACCAGTGGGCCGAGATCTGCAACATCTTCACCAGGGATGCCTGCGCTCTTCTGGGCCTCTCCGTGGAGTCTCCCCTCAGCGTCAGGTGACACCCCCTGGATATTTTGACCTTTGACCTTTCACGCCGCGCTGTGCCTTACTACATACAGCTTCTACACTCCGTGTCCACTCACGCCTGACTCGCCGTATGAATATATGGCCTGGATGAGTCAGAATCTCAGCTGAAGTACTCTGTTGCCTGTTTTGCTGTAGAAAGAGTTGGGGATATAAGCACACACAACCTTTGAAATAACACTTACTCTTCTCTTCATAAAGTCAATTGTATCTGCTCACCAACCACAGTAGTACTATTCTGATGTACTGTATAATGTAAATGGAGGTGAATTTGTAATCACGTAGATCAACCTTAAACAAGTGTTGGACACCACAGCAGGGTGCTGTCTGTTGTCCTGTGATGCACTGTGCATGGTTTGAATCTAACGTGCTCTCTGTTGCAGTTTTGCCTCCGGCTGCATGGCCCTGCCCGTCCTGATGAACATCAAGCAGGTCATTGAGCAGAGGCAGTGCAGTGGGGTGTGGACACATAAGGACGAACTTCCGGTAACACACTCTCCGTCTGTCTGTCTGTCTCTCACCCATGGAAATAAAATAGAAGTCCCTTGCTGTCATAGAAATAGTATAATAGAATAGACATGAACTTAGAGTGGGGCCTTGATGATGCATATTATTTGAAATGACTAGTTTCAAGATGGTTAAATCGACACATTACACCAGTGAATAGTATCTGTACAAGTAAACATCACTGGGTACACAAGCACACTATGTAGTAGTTAACCTGGAAGAACAGTGCTCATGTCTGTTTTCCACTTCTGTGTCTGTTACTTGTGTTCGCTCCACTCATCACACTTTCTTGTTCATAATCACACTCGCTTCTTTTTCTGCGTTCACACATCCAGAAACTGTATCAGCACCTTGTCTTCACATTTTAGTTTTTGTCCGTCACCTTCTGAAAATAGAATCTAAGATACATCGTGAGAGATTCAGAGAGAACTACATAAGAGCCGTGGCTAAATAAATACTCTACCAATTGAAGATAAAATGGAAGGAGGTTGTTTATTAATGTATTTATTTAGCGTGAAGTGTTCTCAAAGTATAATCAGGTAGCTGTAAATCTTTGTAAAGTTGTGAACATCATACATGAATGTAGACATGTAGGCATCCTGCTTATGGCTGTACTGAGGCAACCATTTTTGTGTGTTTTCAGATTGAAATTGACCTCGGTAAGAAGTGTTGGTACCACTCCGTGTTTGCCTGCCCCATCCTGAGGCAGCAGACCTCTGAGAGCAACCCGCCTATGAAGCTCATCTGTGGGCACGTCATCTCCAGAGACGCCCTGAACAAGCTCACCAATGCTGGAAAGTAAGACCTCCGCTTTTTCACCGATCCCCAGTATGAAACACTGTTTTGACAAAAGAAACAACATGATTTTATGCCAGTTTGGGTCTTGGGATTGATGTACTGAAGGTAGAAACCAAGGCGTTACACTGAAGTGCAACCTCTTCAGTGGCATGTTAGTACAAGAGCATGAGACTGCTATTTATATATACTTATAAACAAGTAGTGTTAAGCCTTGATTCTGATGTACTGAATGCACTCTGCTTATTTTAATACTCCCTCCCTCGCTCTTAGTGCCCTATTATAACTGGCCCAAAGACTGTGCATCTTCTTAAAGGCAACGTCAATAGGATGAGCTAAATAGCTCACAGCTATCGATAGGATGAGAAAAGCTATTTTCATCCATGTAAGTGCAAGATGGGCGTAACTGTCTTGGTTATGTTTATGGTTTGGGTGACATGGAGTATGACAAAAGGACCCATCATAAACTAGGTAATTCTGACCTTTGTGCGAAGACGGACCAGACGAAACGAGGCTGTAGCTCTCATTGCGTGTCTCTGTGTCTCCTCCGACAGGTTGAAGTGTCCCTATTGTCCCATGGAGCAGAACCCTTCAGATGCCAAACAGATCTATTTTTGATGTCACACGGAGGGTGAACCAACGGCGAAAACGGAGGGGTGACCAGAGGCGCGAGCTCCAAGACTCGACACCGCCCGTCACACCACCCTCACCAGCTTCTTGTTTTTTTGCCCCCCATCCCCACCCCTCCCGCTCCCAGACAGAAGGCCTTCGGCAACAGTCCTCTCACGTCTTTTTTTGGAGCAGTTAGGCCACAGCAGGATGGTGCGGAGGCCTCGCCGATTTTACCAGTAGAGCAGAGTGTGTAAGTGTCCCTGGTCCGAAAGTCGTTTTAATGACAGTTAGCAAACGGATCACTCATACATTCATTCTTTCATTCACACACTCATTCACCCTCATTATCTGTCTGATCTACTTTCTTTGGGATGTGTGTGGCTCTTCTATAACATCGATAGGGGGGGGGGATGTTTATCCTATCCTCTCTTTCAGGATTTTATGTTTTCTTAGTCTAAAAGATTTTCATTTTTATCCCCCCACCCCCCCACCCCCATCTGCTTTCTTTGTCTGCTCACTTTAGAGGGGAAAATGTGTGCAACCATTCTGAACGGGTGAAACAAGACACGTCTATGCTTGACCATTGTTTATTTACAGACGATATTTAAACATCATTCTAAATATATAATATAAATCCATAAATGCATAGACATATTTAGCGGCGCGTATTAAAGGCGGCTTGGGCTTTTCTCAGTTACATGTGCATACACAAAGCATATTGAATAAGGTGAAGGTGGAGTCTGTGAATCTTGTCAGTAAAACCTGAGGTGGAGTTTAAGACTGTAGATTTTCTTTTTCCTAAATATGGATTTACTGATTGTAAACATTAGAGTGTCTCTTCCCTCCCAGCACTGGGATGGTGGCAGTATGTGAGTGAAAGGGGGAGATTTATAAAAGTTCATATATTCATGTATCAGTGTGAAGACTTACTGATTACTACAAGCCACAGGGCAGGGAACTGGCAGATCTTGTGCTTTCTAGGGTTTTCGTTTTTTTTCTCCTCCTACTTCGAGATCCAAGCCATTTTTTCCTTGCTCTGTGTATGTATTTAACATATATTTTCTCGAAAAAGGAAAAAAAACAACAAATAATCTACTGTGAATTGTGCTGAGAGAGAGAGACTAATTTTTCTTTTTCTATTCATTAGTAGTCAAATCTCTTTGTAATATATTCAAAGCGTGAAATAAATTAAGTAAGTGGTCATGGTATGACATGACACTACTGACTGACCTGCAGTCGGACTCATTGTGTTTCGTGTCCATTTTCAGTCACCCCTCTCTAACCTTTCCTCTCCACCCTACCCTCCACCTTACCCTCCACCTCTGACTTAAGGATAACTGCATCTGTCCCAATGGAAAAGGTCAACAGGTCAACATACGCGAGACCCATTCACTTGCACATTCATCTGATCATGATGAATGTTAGGATGTAATGTAAAAAGAAAAAAAACTAAAAGAAAAGAAAAAAGAAACATTGGTGTCTGTGACATGTTGCGGTCATCACGCTCAGTGAAGTGTCACTGGAGTGTTTTTTTTTTACCTCTCGTCAGTGCACTCGCATCCAGATTTGGTTTGATCGTGTGTTTGATGATTTTTATTGATCGGCCGTTTAATCTCTCTTCATCATCATCATACCATTGTCCGTATTGAACTTGGGAGTAGATTTCTTCTTCTCTGCTTAGTTGTCAGCATACATCAGTTAAGGTTTTCTAGGAGCTCCCCGATTGATTTAGTTTTGTATTGAAGATGTTTGAGGCCTGAGGAGAGGACCATGTTGTATAAAGACTATACTGTCCTCTGGGTGATTCGCTGTTTATGCTTCTTGGCTTTTTACCAGTGTGCCGACAAACAAACACATAGCTACCCTTTAAATTTTAATGCTTTTGTTGCAAGGCAGATGTAGTTTGCTTGCTATTTTTATGAGGATGTATGGATGATTTTGGAGAAGTAAATCAAAAACCAATACCATTTGATAATGGCAGTTTCTGGCAAAAACTAAAACTCAAAATGTCGTAACAGGAACTTGTGCCACGAGCCTGAGATTTAATAGGCTGGCTGGAGAACTTCACTTGAATGTCTGATCAGCGGTAATGCCGACGGGGAGTGAGGGAGAGCAGGAGGCTATAAAAGGGTGTTTTGAGGTAAAAACCATTTCATTAGCCTGACTCAATATGGACTCGAAGGTGGCCAAGACGAGGACGATGTTGCCACTGCATACTGTTATTTTTTTCAGCAGCTAAACAATGTTGGACTGGCATTTAGGGGGCATTTTTGTGTGTGTCTGTGTGATTTTGTTTGAGAGGTTTGCTTTGATTGTAGAAGGACATGGGGATGCATGGGGTCTTGAGTTCACTTGATTTATTTTTATTTTATTTTACTTTGGTAGACAATCACCCATTGCCTCTCTAAGTACGCTCCCGATTAAATAGAACACATCCCAGCCTGTCTTTTCTGACTTCTCACGGTTGACACTTAGCCAATTGTATGATAAATGTGTGGGTTTCTTTTTTTCTCCTGCTAACAGTTGTTATGCAACTTCTATTGTAAATATTTATCCTCTAATAGTACAGTATGTTTCATATTATACTTGCATCTTAAAATAAAAAAATTAAAAAGTTTATACTATACTGTCAAATCTTTGTCTGTTTTCGTGACCAGTCCTTACCATGAGGTAAATTATTAGTGACCCATACAATTAATCTACAATGTCAGAATTTTCTGAAAATTCTGTGCAGTTCTACTTCTTGCCTCTAGAGGGAGCTATTTATGTATAGATGCAGAGATCATGGTCTTGTTTGGTCTATTGGTTGAGGAGGTTTGCTTGTTGCGACCATGTAGAATGTGCACTAGGTCAACAATGTCATATAGGAAGTACACAGAGCTGTAGGTGTACATCTGTAGTACAAAAGCCATTTGTGAGACGACGTCCACAGTTATGTTGGTCATTTATGGAAATGGAAAAATATCAACAATTCTACACCATCTGCCATGAACTGGAGTGTGGGCCAAGCACATCTCTATTCTGTGTTCTGTCAGACTGGCAGAAGTGTGAAATGGCGCCTTCCCTCCCAATGAACACACTTCACTTAAAATAGCTAGACACTGAGCACGGGGTGCCGCCAGAGGTCGGAGCTCCATTAATCTGCCAGCGCTGTTCAGATTAATTGAAAAACAGATAAGTATGTTGAGCGTGGCCCACGCTCGTCAACTCCGCAGCCCTTTTTTAACATGTTTCCTTACGTAAAGCTCATGGTTTATCGAGTGTGGGATTTATGTAATGTTTGGATCCATGGATGAGTCAGTCGTGCACTTGGCACTTTTTCACTGATGAGAAAGTATTGAGTCTTCCATCGGGTTGTGTAGTTCGCCTGCAAAGCTGCAGGGCTCTTTCAGCAGAGTTGCCACACACATAATGTACATACATTTCATCGACTTTACCAGCTAATTGCATTAGCTGTTTTACAGGCCATCTTTACAGGACCACTTGCTTGTTGTGTGTTGGCTCTCGCTTGGCCAAACACCCAACCCAACACTCCTTTGAAAAAATCCTCCCTTGACAGTTTCCATGGAAACACCTGTTTCTTGAACAAATAAAGACCCTCCTGTCTTTCTTTCCCGGGACCTAACATGACTGACCTCTGACCCCTAAAGTCCAAAGTCAGCGAGGAGGTATGCGGGAACCTGGCTGAGAGAGGAGGCAGTAAGGGGAGGGTTAGGGTTAGAGATAAGAGACCCAAGGACAAGACCCTTTCACAGGATATTTTTCACCCGAAAGCCCCTACCTCAGGCCAGCTTTTTTTACTGGGCTATAAACTGGGATCAATAAAAGTGAGCTTAAGGGGGAAGAGAGGGCAAGAAGAGAGACAGAGAGAAAGAGAGAGAAGAACATTAGAATGGTAAAGCCCCGAGCGCAGCGTTGGGAGTTCTGAGGGCTTGGCAGCTCTCCCTCTCCATCACTCACAAGTCCACCATTGTTCTTTGGGACACTGGAAGGGAAGGGGGAGGGGGGATACCTTGATTTCTTTTCCATAGACTCCCTTTTGTGTGAACTTGGGAGAGAATAGAGAAGGCATTGTCCCTCCACAATAGTCTCGACTGATCAATCACACACAATTTACACTGCAGCAGACCTGACTGTTCTCATTAGTGAAACCTATTGTAGACCTAACTTGGTGGTTGGATAGGTTGTATTGTGCAACGCTACTCGAATGTGTTCCAATCACTTCCAATTCTAATCAATGGTAAATGGGAAACATGTAAATCAAAATCTGTGCTCTGTCCAAGTGACAGAATGTTTATCATTTATTTTCCTTTTTAAAACTTTGAAATATTTCTTTTTATGGGGATGTATAGATGGTTTGTGAACGAAAATCTTATCCTATAAGAACATACGCTGCCAAGAACAACATTGCTGACTTTCCTAATCTCTGCTGTTGCAGCTGAGCTTTATAACCAAGTATTGCTCTGGAAACTAGGCATAGCATTCATTTTAGCAGAAAATTAAACATGAGAATATTTGCTTTAAAGCTTTTAATGGGCCTTGCAAGAAAATCAACAACATACTTGAAAGTAATATTATGACAGCATATGAACTAAACTTCTATTTTATATACAACATACCTTGTGATAACCAGTAGAATATAAATTTATAATCAATACATAAAATACATATTTTTCGGTGTCATTAGTTATTCAAAAGTCACAGTATTAGCTCCTTATCCTTAACCGTTGATACAACAACCACGGAAACAGCAGATATCTCAGGCAGTGAAGGGAAGGACATCATGTCAACTAGATGTTTTGGTTTCAGTAGTCCTGTAGTCATTTATTTCTTCACATACGCACGCACAACTAGCCGACAACACAAGCTTGCGAGATTGCACAACGTCATTCCTGGGGATTTGTCATATGATACCCGCATTTCATGCATGCAGTTGGGGCTGGAAAAGGTACAGTGAGAAACGTGTGAAGGAGAAGAAGAAAAAGAAGGCGAGCTAAGATGAGGCCAGTGGAGTCTGAAGTTCATGCCCGTCATTCCTAGTGGAAAAGTTCATCTGTAATCCAAGCCCCCCTTCCTCATTTCTCCAAGATGTCTCAAGAGAAGAACTCTGGGGTTCTTCCAAAGTGCAGCATGCTTGTTCGCAGGAAGAGGGCATAAGTTTGAGCAAAACAGGGGACCTTGCCACAGTCATTGTCTGTAGTATTTACTTATCGAAGAACAATCAAGAACATTACAGTCTTCTCCCTGTTCGTGATTTGATTATTGCTTGGGGCACAATCTGAGAGACAACCGTTCTTGGGCATCTACTGTGAAGTCACTGGGAAACTAGAGGCGCACTTCAAGTCAAAACAGCCTTATGCATCACTCACAGGCTATAAAGCTCTGGGGATTGATCTAATCAGGAGTCTTTATGACCTCATTATGGCTATTCATTTGTGTGGAAGAGATAGTGGAGATAACAAGATGGGCTTTTGTTGTATCCAGACGCCATAGCTCGGTCTTAGGAAAACAGTACAAGATGATCCTGTATGCTATAGAAAAACAAAGTCCCTTTTTAAATCCTCAAGTATCTGGTCCCCTTTTGAAACAAATGGCAAACAAACTCCACAGACCGGCTCTCCAAACATATTTTGGTTTCATTTGTCAAACAGCAAAAAAAGGGAACAAACTAATTTAGCAACCCTCAGTATGGAAAATACAGTCTGAGCACATTCACATGCTCTTTAAAGATAGAATGGAAGACAAGTCTCATAACGAGCCCCATTCTCATGGAATTATGGTCGGTTCATATTTTAGACACCAGCTTTGTTCCCTTTTTCCCTAAAGTTCCCAAAAGAAGGAAGTATACGTTCAAATCTCTGACGACTCGATCCTTTCGATCCAAGGCAAACCAGCGGGCAGCTCGTCTTTGCCCATCAAATCTCTCCCCCTGTCAACCGTGCACCTGTCTAAACTCCCCCCATCCACACCTCCTCTTCCTCCTCCTCCTCCTCCTCCTCCCCCCAGCTCCCCGCGGCCCCCCCTCTGCTCGTGCAGCTCCCTCTCCAGGGCCTCGCTCTTGTGGTACATCTCCAGGTAGCTGGCCTGGAGCTCGCGCTGGTACCGGATCACCTTCTCCTTCTCCGTCTGCCAGGTGTTCCGCTCCGCCTCGAAGGCCGTCGCCTGCGCCTCGTTCTGCCGCCTCTCCAGCAGCAGCTCCGCCCGCAGCCGCTCCTCCGTGGCACCGGACGATCCCGATCCCGTCCCGCCGAAAGTCTCCTCGGAGATGCCTCGATGGTCGGCACCGCCGTTGTTGGTGTTGTCACTGTTGCGGCGGACCTTGCGTCTGGCTGCCGTTGCGGCCTGCAGGGCGAGCTGCAGCGCCTCCACCTGGCCGTCTTTGTTGCGCGTGTCGGCGCGAGCCTCGCGCAGCTCCGTCTTTAGCTGGAAGATCTCGCTCAGCTTGCGTGCCACCTCCGCCTGCGAGTCACGCAGCTGCTGCTTGAGCAAAGAGATCTCGCCCGACTTCTGGCACACCTGAGGGGGAGAGAGGGGGGAGAGTGTGAGCACGTGATGCGACCTACTTTCCACCTCATACTCTGCAGTGCCGCACAGCGTACATATCCATCTTTTACCAGTTCATTATCTTCAAATCCCAAAACAATACCCCCTAAGCACTCCTCCCCTGCCCTCTGTCTGTACCTCCCTTCTCCACCCATCTGCCTCCTCATCCTCTCTTCCTTCTTTTGCTCAAAGCCTCTCTTTTCTCCGATCTCTCCCCTCCTCCTCCTCCTCCTCTTTTCTCACCTCCCACTGCGTCTCCTCCAGCTGGGGGTTGTTTTCCTGTGCTCGTCCTTCCCCGCTGCTGCTGCGGCCTCCTCCTCCTCCTCCTGCCCTCCTGAGGCTCTGACTCTCGGCCCGGAGTCCCTCGGCCTCCTGCTGCAGGCGCCCTCGCTCCTGCTGCGCCTTGTAGAGCTGCAGCTGCAGGCTGCGCTGCGCGCGCTGGGCCTGCTGCGACACCTGCCGCAGCTTGGCAGCGTACAGGCGCTTCAGCTCCTCCACCTCCCGCTCCCACAGACGCTGCTTCTCCTCGAACACCTGCGCCAGGCAGGACACGGGAGACTTCTCAGAAAAAAGGTGGAGTAAGGAGGACAAGGTGGACAAAGGGTGGGGTGGGGTGGGGGTGGGATTGTCAAGGACGGGTGGAGGGGGTGAAGGGGTGAATAGATTAATGGAGAGGTGATTGCGAAATGAAGAGAAAGAAAGCAGCGCAGACAGAAGCAGGGGGAAAAGAGAGAAGCGAGAGCGGGAACAAAACAAGACAAGCGATGGTTACCACACTATGTTTAGCTACGGGCTGGATGGGATGCGCCGAGGGGTTTTCTATAGGGTTTGCTGAGAAGCCGATGGAGAGCGGGAGAGGAAGCGTTAGCGTTAGCACAGGCTGACGGATGGGGGTGAGGACCACGGACAAACACACAGCTGTGACACAGAAACCAAGCAGGACGAGACATCTTAACTTAGCACAGAGGGAACAGCGAGTCAGGGGACCGGATCGGAGGGCATGTGGCCAGAATTAAACACGTTTTTTTTTCTTCTGCTACATCAGTATGGAATGAGGCCAGTGTCAAGGAAACGCTGTGACTTTGTGGCTCAATAACAGAATGGGGAGTTGTGAACCTGTGTTAGGAGGAATATGATAATCATACTGAACAGAATTGCTCAGCGTTCTGTGTCTGCATAAAAACACTTGGCTGTCATTCTGAAATCGAGGTATTTGAAGAGAGGGTCTCACCTGTGCGACGGCGTCCTCGCTCTCGTCCAGGTTGCGGCGCATATGCCTGAGCTCGTGGTCCTTCTCAATCAGTCTGTCCTCCAGGTCTCGCACCACGTCCTCCATTGACATCGACAGCTCGTAGGGGGGCGGAGCCTCGCTCCCGTATCCACGGAGACGGCCCAGCGTCGCCGCCCCGGAGCCGGGCCCCGGCAGTGAGGCCTCGGTGGCGCCCCGGGAGCCGGCCGAGTTGCGGTCCAGCGAGCCGATGTGGTCGATGTGGCCCATGGAGACGCTGATCTGCCCCAGGTGGGGGCGGAAGGGTGGGCGGAACGGGGGCAGAAGACTGCTCAGCGAGTGGTGCCCAGAGTCGGACGCGTTCTCCTCCTCCTCCTGGCTCAGATGGCGTGCCGGCTGCGGGGCCTTGCTGTGATGGCGTGAGGGTGACGACGAGGACGAGGACGCGCTGGACAGCGACTTGGACGCCACCTTGATGTAGGACGGGCGCATGCCGTTGCTCGGTGCCGCATCCGGACTGTCCTTGGCCGGGTAGAGGTTCTGCATGGAGCTGAAGTTCTTGGGCGTGACGGGCTTGAAGGCGGACGGCCTGAGGCGAGACTGCGGGGGAGAGCAGAGGGAGTGAGAGCGGGCGGACGAATCCATTGAAGGCTGTCCGCCGCAAAGGACGGGACCAATGTGCCTGGCTTTTTGAGCCGGCGCCAAGTGCCACATACTAGATTGCTTTGAACGGACACTGTCCTCCTTGTCCACATATTTCTCTTTTCATAACGCCCTTTCAATGCAATTGATGCGGTACGGGCAGCCTAGATTTGATTGCAGCCATAAATTTTCACTGCGGAGGCCCGGACACAGAGTGTACATGGCAAGGACCGGACAGCTTAAGTGATTTACTCAGACATGAGAAAGAATGGGGTGGTGTATGACTCAAGAATGAATATTGCTCCAATGAGGAGAAAGATATAGCTGCAACACAGAACCAACTGAAAGTAGCTTATCAGGAGACAGCTATTCATTTACCAAACAGAAAAGTGATATTGGAAAAATCATTAATCTCCCGCAGCCAAAGGCCCACTTATAAACCCATACCTCAAACACAGCCTTCTGTAAGGAGTCGAACCTGTATACTCAACACATTGCCCTCTGTCTAAAACAAAGTTGTATCTATCTTATTAGGCATTACAATGAACTATAAAATGTGACTTTATTACTTTATTTATCGTATCACTCCAGTAATACAGAGAGTAATTCTGTTTCTTCTTTGATCTTTATCTGCTTTATCTTTCATACCAGTGTACTACAGTGTGGTTTCGTTTACCAGCCTGAAATATCATTTGAAACCACAAATAATTTATGCACACCTCCTTAATATTCCTCATTAAGCAGAATTTACTTCAGAAGGCTAAGAACATTCGTAAACAATAACTCACAAAGTGGGCATATACTGCATGTCCCGCTTTAGCTTACCATGTACTTTCTGTAACATAAATTAATTGTAATTATCATCAAAAAGTAAGGGGATTGTAAAATGTTTTAATACAGTTATAAATATATGCATGTAAATGTAAGAACCCTCTGTTGGCTGAATAGCAATATCTGCTTCCCTAATTCTAATCCAACAAACTTCTATCCTACAGTACAGCTGTGTACCTTGTCAAATTTGCCCCCCATGGGCAAGGAGTTTTTGCCCATGTCCACCTCCTTTCCGTCCTTGTGGTAGACCTTGGAGTAGAGGTTCTCCTCCTCGTGGCCATGCTCCCTCTTGATGGAGGACACCCCGGAGGAGATGATGTGTTTGCCTCCCTTCGGCTCCTTCTTGGCGATGTTCAGGTAATTCAGCAGCTCCCTCTGATTGAAGCCTTTCTTCAACAGGCCGTTGCTATGGCGAGGGGCCACCTGGGGCATTGCCCGGCTGCCCTTGTTTGGAGAGACGTCTGGCCTCTCGATCAGGCTGCCTACACTTCCCATGATGCAACGGGCTGAGGAAAGGGGAAGGGTGGAGTAAGGGTCGCCACCGAAGCTCTTGCTGGGATCACGGGTCAAGGATAGAGCCTGGACTGTTGCCATTGGTTACAATATCTGGTGGCTCCAAAAGGAGGTCTGAAGGAAAAACAGGAAGAAAATCAAGAAATAAATAAAGAAATACATCATAGAAAAACCTGATACTCCTAAATAACCTCTTGGAAGAAAATGTACACTGCATATCCGGTGTACGGTGTATCCTCTTATCTTAATCCTCATGGTCACTCTGACACTGTCTATAATAGGTACAAAGGCATTCATACTGCAGTCAATATTACTGTTTATCCATATCTTCTGCTGTTAATGGAAAACCCGATACTTTCAAAATATACTTCTGCATAATCTGGGCTGGATGTCAGGTCAGTATCAATTCGACTTACTTAGATATTTTACATATTTCTGTGCTCTAGAGATGGTCACTTAAGTAATTTCTCATGTTAGTCCCTCCGATTTTAGTGTATGACCTGCAAAGTATTAATCAGGCTCAGTGTTGGATTTAGGGGCAGCTCAAGCAGGCATAAATATTTTAAGGTTAAGCTGTTATATCCACACAAAAAAAAGACCCAATGCGGTTTAAAGATGTCCTCTCTGGATTTTCACATAGGCTTCATGTGTTTGAAGTGTTAAAGAGAAGCACACACACGTGTACATCCCCGCACGCAGACATACACACACATACTCATCATGTACATTAAAGCTGTGGGTCTCACACACATATGCATCCAATGCAAGCGTAGCGCTAGCCAGATGCTTAAGGATGGACCAATTTAAGCGTAGAGCTAATGAGATGCTAAAGCACAGACTAATGCAAGCGTAGAGCTAGCCAGATGCTAAAAGACAAACCAGTGTAAGCGTAGGGCTAGTGAGATGCTAAAGGACAGACCAATGTTTGCGTAGAGCAAATGAGATGATAAAGCACAGACCAGTGTAAGCGTAGGGCTAGTCATATGCTAAAGGACAGACCAATGCATGTAATCCTGAAAGCGCAACAGCAGTGACTAATTTACACGTCCTGCTTCACCAGTCGCCGACAGAGAATTAAGTTCTTCCTGATCCATTCCTCACTGGACAGACGGGACTGGATATCTGTTCAGTGTCTTAAAGCCTGGAGTCTGGGCCGCTGCTTGCCAATTTAGTGCCCTAAGCGACTTGCTTTGTGGCGCAAGATAGATAGTAGATTTAAATTTAAATGTATTTTTATGGATGTATTTTCTGGTGTCGTTTGGGGCACTATGTATGAAGCAGCAGCCCTACCTGGAGCCCCCCTCCTTCCTCTACTCAATCTCTTTTTTATTCGCTCTCTCTCTCTCCCTCTCTCTCCTTTCCTCCCTTTTGGACAGCTCATTAAGGAGCTGTATTGATTTCACCCGGCTGATTTCTCTCCTGATCTAAACATACTCCACTGGCCTCAAGAAACCTAAGAAGCCCAAAACACAACACACACACTCAAGTAGGTGTGCTACCACAAGACACCCACACACAACTGGAGTCAACACGTTTGTAGTGATACTAAGCACAGTAACATGAGACGCATTGATTTAACACTCCACACCTTTCCGCCTTGCATCTCCATCTCCAAAAAACTGCACAAAAATAACTGTACAACTACATTTAAAAGTAAAAACACAACATGAAAGAATTCAGGGAAAATGTACTCGTCATTTATTGATACATTTATCATTTTATTAAATCCTAGTAGAGAACACATTTACAAGCCTTTGTAAAACTGACTCTGCAAAACCGTCTAAAATTAGTTTCACATTCAAATCTTTTCTTTCCCGTCTTACACTTTGTTGATACAAACAACAATCAACAGCCCCTTGGCAAGCTTCATACTAGGCTACAAAAGTAATATTATATAACATGGAGGAAAACGCGGGTTCCTGGGTGAGGCCTCTTACTCCGTTAGATCAAAAAGCCGACTCATGTTTTTATGCATGAGAAACACACGCAGCCCCCCAAAGAGGAAGTAAGTGCCCACACGCACACGCACATACACACCAGACACACACACGCACACACACACGGCAAGCTTCAGTAGCTGTGATTTGGTCAGGAGGAATGAGTTTACTTAGAACCGATGACTGACAACTCGGAAGATGAGACACCGGATAAAGTCCTCGTAGTTGAGACATTCGCACGAAGAGGGAAAGCATGTAGGTTTTAAATGACAGAGTCGGCTGCAATGATGCAAATCCAGGAGACACTCCCAACACATATGTATTGAAAGGCTGATAGCTTCCTGTCATCATTACACCGGCACGCTGTGAGTTATCTGTAGACCTCAGCCTCTGTGGGAAAGGCGAAGAAGAATTAATCTGTTTCAAATATGCTGAAATAAAACATTTCAAATGATTTCAGGGGAAACATTTCTGGAATATTTCCCCAAATCATGCTATTAATAGCTACATGGGAATACAAAAACCTTACATTAAACAAACAACAGCAACACTAGTTATACCACCCCAAATACCTGTACTATTAATAACATGCTGCTAGGTCAAGGAAGATCTCCCATGCAGGAGACAAGAGCTGTCCAGCCAGGGATGTGTGGGGGAGCAGGGGAGAGCCCTTTTAAACAGAGGCCACAAATCTCCCAGGGCCAGAGAAAAATGTTACATCCAGCCTGTTTCCGTAATTGCCCTGCTTCCACTCTGCCAGAGAGAAGCCCACGTGAGCTCAGAGCCGTGGCCTGATTTATGGTCCAGACGAGTCCCCCCTCGCTGGCCAACCCTGCACACTGCACATTCCTTGCTCAGGGACCAGGTTTAATTAAAGGCCTGCTCCTCAGAGAGAGAGAGAGGGAGGGAGGAAAGTAGAGAGTGCAAGAGAGAGGATGAGTGAGAGAGAGAGAGGATGAGTGAGCAAAAGAGAGAGAGAGAGAGAGGATGAGTGAGAGAGAGAGAGGATGAGCGAGAGAGAGAGAGATAGAGAATGTGTGGTACAGACAGAAAAGGACATAGAAGGAGGGAGAGAATGGAAGGTTGAGAGAGAGGACTATATGCAGAGTAGTCATTTGTTAAACAGCACCTGAAACTCCCCTGTCTCAGCAGTGTGTGTGGGTATGTGTGTGTGTCTCAGCAGTAAACATCTCCACAGGGCACAGCAGGCTCGCTGAGTATGTCTACTCTGGAGGCAAGGGGTAGGATGTGCCCAAGCGCAAGTCCTGGATCTCTTCGCTATGTGTGTGTGTGTGTGTGTGTGTGCGCGTGCGCGTGTGTGTGTGTGTGTGCGTGTGTGTGTGCGTATGTTTGTGTGTGTGTGTGCACGTATATTTGTGTGTATGTGTGTATGTGTGCTCGTATGTTTGTGTGTGTGTGTGTTTTGGGGAGGGGGAGGGACCAGGTGGCTAATGGAGAACAAGTGCATTTTGAGTGCAATCACAGAGTTTTTACATAAGTGTCCCATTTCCCTTAATTTGACTGAGGGCTGACCTCTGTGGGGAAGGGGGTGGGCGGGCGGACTCATGATTATTCATCCAGTGAACAATCAAACAGTCATGCATTTCTGTGATGCTCTCTCGCCACCCCAATGTTTCACACCACACTTTATATTTAGTGGAGTGGAAAATGTCAGACTTAAAAGGACTTGCCCCACTACCACCCACTGGCACAAGATTGCCTAATGTCTGGCCCTTGGTATTGATTGAGCTTTAAGGTCACATTAATATTTCAATAAGTTGCATTTTGCAGAGCACACAAAAAAAACTGCCAAAATTGATCTTAAAAATGCACTCTGAATTTCAGAGAGTAGACTTTCAGCACACCGGGCTGTTATTCAATGGGGAGTGAAAATAGTCAGGTTTAAATGATAATCTAGCCCCAAGCGGTGTGAGATCATCAGTAGAACTAGCAAGCATGCATACAAAGCACAAAGTTCAGACTCGTCCTTAAAGCAAAACCTCATTAGTTGGTCGCCTCAGTCACCGCAATTAACATCTGAACAAAGTCACAAATAATACTACATCTGTAAAACCACTTTCTTGTAATTTTAGAAGTCACAAGAGATAAGTAAAGGGTGTGTTAAGCCCCCCCCCCCCTTCCCTGTGACTGTTTCAGATTTATGCCTGTAATAAATGAAAACAATGACAAACGAGGTGAGCTGAGACTGCTTCCCATCCACGAAGCAAAGGGCACGACCACTGGGGGAGGGTTTCCTCTTTTGGGCCGCAGTTCATCTGACACTGAGGAAATTGTGTCGTTCACTGATCGCAAATGAGTACTGTCAGAGACACCGTCCTCACTGACTCAGCATGTTAACGATTCATTGGCAGGCTTTCAAAATGGTTTCTCCATTTGCGAGCCACTCACAACATCAGCGCCAAACGCATGAGATTGAAAGCCACGATAAATAATAAATCATAAGACTAATCAAAAAGGAACAATCAATCTGATGAAGCAACCTGATCTCATAAGTATGGGCGGACCACCAGTTGTCCAGTGATGTCACTGGGGACCTTTCGATTTAACGTCTCACTGCCCAAGAACACTAGACAAGGAAGGAGAGTGCACAGTAGCACAAATTGATAATTAAACCTTGGCTTGCCGACATTAACAAACGAAAGCCTATTTGCTTTCGAGCCATAGGCTAACTGTTTTGTCTCATATTATTGAAGATTTATTCATAACGCAGGTCAACCAGCGTCCCGACTTCCTTCAGCAAAACCTTGTGGAGAAACCTCTCTGTGTTAAGTGCCTGCCTGACTATTTCATGAAGGGTTTTCTTTTTCTTCACATTTACGAGCGCTTCACAATATCTCATTTACCCCCATGGCTCTGCTCCATGACCTGAAGTGAATATCGCATCTGTTGGACGTGACATAAATTAGAGGGCTGGCAGGCCAGGCTCATTTAGCGGCACCGGGCTATAAGCTCCCCCCTGTTCCTATGAACATAAGGCCCCCTCAACACCGATTACATCACGGGGTCGATTATATTCATATACAGGTACTATTTAGATGCAGCGCCACCCTGTACACAGTGAGCCATTTAACTTGTATGGATGCTGATGTTTTGGAGGGTGTGGGGGTGGGGTGTACATACACACAAACCCGCTATTAGGGGTAAAATGATAGGGGTGGGAGGGGACAGATGGCGAGTATGAGTCTTATTTACCCAGACCACAAGCTTGACTGCACACCTAAAGCACATCACTGTCAAGATTCTGTCACTGTATTCTCGAATGGGTCCCATTCGGCCTATATGTCATTTACTCCCTAAACAGATTATAACCTTGTTGACTAGCCATCATTGATATCCTCATGTCCATTTACCAAAAGGGTGGTGTTCACCAAAGTGTGTAAAAGGTCACGAATAATTAGCATAGTACTGGGGCAGGTCAAAAGGTTTGGTCTGTCTGAACTCTTTGAGTCGTGGAAATTGCAAAATCTCCTGTGCAGTTGAGCTCCGCGGGCTCTCCTTTGTGTGAATAGGTAATGAACAGCGCTAACCAGTAACCGCATCTGTGTTCGAATGAAATCAGCCACAAATGTTGCTTTCCGACACACTTACGCACCTGCTCATTCAGCCTAGGGAAGTTACAATGCCGTTCTCTTCCTCATTTTAAATTCACTGGGAGTTGCATCTGTACAATCTGACAGTTAAACGTAAACAACATGTCACTGCAGAGCCTCTTCGTGGGACTGGTCTCATTCAGTCACTATTGGCTTATTGACAAGCTCTTAGTTTATCAGTCGACACTCTAATTACACTCGTGGTTATCTCTGCAAATCGCCTGTCAGGCCTGATGGGGAGATATGGTGTTCATCGACAGGAGGGATGTTACGTAACCAAAATTCGGTTCCACACATTTACAGTTCACGAGGGACCACAGAGAACGTCACGCATGGGTTTTGTGTGAGGCCATAGCACAACAACAACAACAACAACAAGGCGGAGGATCAAATGTTAAAATACTAGTCAGACTTCAGAGTTCAAAATAAAACCTCATTAGAGGTGAAAATTACCAAATGAGTACGTCAGCAGAGGAAAACTACCAGGCAGCTTACCGCTGTTACCCTCAAAGAATGAGATTTGTTTTCTTACCATGTGAGAGATAAATCCATCTCACGCTACTGTATTAGTAATTAACACCTCTGGGATTAAGATTTACAATTGTTTATTTAGCAAATGCTTTCATTCAAAGCTACTTAACGGTCCAGGTGAACCCTTCAATGTCTCAGTTAGTGCGCTCCAAGGCAAACAGGCCCGTGACCTTGTAGTTATTAGAGCTCTACCCAGCCTTAGACATGCAACCACCATGGCTTTTCAACCGTGCATCAAGAACAGAGAGATGTTTGATAAGGCTTACTGCGGATGTGTGAGCGTATGAGGAAATACAATATATTGGGTAACTCTTTCCAGTGGCAGAGATGGATCTATTTTTTTCAAACAAAGAAAACAAGAGGGGCTAATTCCACCGACGGAGTGTTGCCAGTGTGCGTGTGAACAGAACAATGTTTACAGATGGCCTTAAGGCTGATTAGCCTCGGTGGACGGACACGAGAGGTCGTGGCGTGAACTTTAAACCTGATTACCGCTAATATGCTAACAAGGGACCACAATTGACCCTGGAACATTAGTGTTGTTTTAACAAGCTGGATCCCTGACTGCCACAAAAAAAAAACTTCTCTTCCCTACACTTAACTCTTCCTAACGCCCAGTGCAGACTTACTGCTTCCCCTTAAGATTTAAACTAAGACTTAGGGGCTTAATGCTTGGGCTTCTTCCTCGTCGAAAGAAAGAGAACAAATAAGTGCATCAAATGAAAAACTGTTACCTGACTATCCTTATACTGTTTTGCAGCATTCTGGTGCCTATGCACACACATGTGCATTTAAAATCTGCCTATACACACTGTCGTCGCTGAGAAATGACCACACAATCCCAGATAAACGACCAGGTCTTGTACACATTAGGGCCAGTTCTAGTCCGGACCTATGTGCTTTCTGGGTTAACTGGGTTAGTTTCTGGCATAACCAAAGCTCCAAAGGGCCTAACGTTACTCTCATGCCAAAACAAACGCAGATTTTTTTCCTCCAGTTTCCTGGATTGTGACCCCTTCCATTCACATTGTACTGGCTGTGATCTTCTCCTCTCCCTTGTGTATGATAATCCAGTGCCATTTAATTGCTCGTAGTTATTCAGAGTTAAATCTGTAATCTGCTTTAATCCTGGAGTATGCTGAAACTGGCTGAAACAAGCAGCAGCAAGGAACAGAACACATTTGCACTCAGAAGAAAAAAAAAAAAAAGATAAAATCCATGAAATCTCATGTTCTAAAAAGAAACTGAGGAGAAACATGACAGACCAGATTGAGAGCATCTCTTGGACATCATTTGTGTACCACTGCCATAAATAGACGTGTCATAAACAGTCAAGAGAAGAGGCTCGACTTGTTTTGCATGCTTCTCCAATCTCCTGACCCCTACACTACCAGTTACAATGCGTTGTTGTTCTGATTCATGTCCAGTTCCCCTACGCATAGCCTACCTGCATCAGCATCCGGGAGAGAACTAACATGGCCTGCCCTGTAGATTCCGCCTAGCACTTGTCCCCTCTCTGTTTGCTTGCTTTTCACCTTGAGATCAGTGGTATCGGCACCATCTCCTTCACACTTTTGTGTGTGGGCACACTCGAGTGCTGCAGGTGGACCTTGACCTCAGGACCATTAGGGAGAAAGCTGTTTTTGGAAAATGGAAGGGTGTGATAAACGGGCAGAGACCAGACATTCCTCACATTGCTGCACAGGTAATGATTAATATGTTCTTTTCAGACGGCTATTAAATTAGAAGTTCTTGAGATAAGCTTTTGGCAGAAAGGATGGAGTTATTTTTTTATCTCTTCTTACATTTTCTGTTTGCACACGTGACAAGTGCATCACATTTTACACTGAATCAGGTTTGAAGTTGTAGATTGAGACTGGGCAAAAGAAAGGTGTTACCACCAGCATCCTATGGCCATCTGACTTTGAACTGCAGTGATGGTGAAGGACCAACTGCAGTCACACTTAATGAATATCATCATGGGACACAAAATGAGTACCTGAGATTGCAGTCTGCACACTGTGATTATGCATATTGGGGGGGAGATCACCGTAATTACATCGTCTAGCTCTGCTATGAAGCTAAACTCCCATGAAGAGCAAAACAGGTCCTTTGGCTAAGGAGTGTTAGTAAATGCTGATGCTCCTCCAAGCAGGCTCCTGAGAATTGTAAAAAATAAAACAGTGATTCTACCCTGATGCTACAGCTGAGGCGGTTTTATTTTGTGTTGGAATAAGCACTTTTCAGGTGTTTACCATCATTGCAAGTGTTTCAGTGCATACACCGCTTTTTTCTACCTCTGGGTTTCCTTCTTGGAGTTTCGGCCAAAGATAAGGATCAAAGCCTGGACGTGGAAGACTGCCACAAAACAATGCATCAGATGGAGAACTGACACGTCAACCTGTCTAATCTGTTCCCTTTCATACTTACTGCGTCCTCCAACCTCAAATTTAAAATATACTCACACCACAGTCAAAGCCAGTAGCAAAAGACTTGGCTGGATTATCAGAAGGTTCTTGTAAACGCAACTGGAGCTACAAGTAGTCTCAGAAGAAGAGTGAAAAGGTCTCAATGAAAGCTTGCTGGTATTGGTTACACAATCCCAGAGTGCTTTGCATCTCCAGTAGCCTATACATTCTTTTTTCCCCACCAACCATTCAGTTGGACATACTCAAGTATCTCTAGGCTCAACCACAAGATCGGCAAACACAAAAAGAATAAAGGCCTGTTGCTGGTTTAAAAACTCCATGGATGAAGCTGAAAAGACCACTTTAGGGAAACAATGGCTGGAGCATTTGCATACGCACAGTAGCCAGTAATGAGGACTTTGTCTCCTGGTAAATACGGCGCCAGTGTAAGTCTACTGTTTTGGTTTGACGTCACAATGTGATAAAGGATTAACCTGCCGTTAACTCCTTCAGTTGCAAATTAGGCTAATTCAAAAGTTAATCAGGCACAAAATAATCTCTTTTGTCAATCATCATTATGGCACTGAATCAAAGCGCATTTAGTTTATCCTATGCTGTTGGGTGATGAGGGTCAATAAACACAGTAATAAAGCATGATACGTGACAAGAAATGAACTACTTATGACTCATTAAAGAATTTTAAGGGATGATTAGAAGATATTTCCAACGGTACTGAATGATAAGAATTCTGCTTTGATGGATGGAATTATCTGAAAAAAAAAATAGTTTACGTACAACTACTTAAAAAAAACACAGTCATGAACAGAAAAAGCAGAAGGCACTACTGTATCATTGCTTTAAGAAAAACAAGGAAATGCTCACCAATGCCTCAAGAGAGTAGCTCCAAGCTAAAAGGCACCGACCGCACTGGCACAATGTAACCACTGAGCCTCAAACAAAACAAAGCACAGTCACCTGTGAGTGAACCAGTCTATGAGCTTTCCCTCCTTCCGCCTGCTGCTTTGCTTCAACCGCAGCGCAGGCTAACGTTTGCTTCAGTGCCCCACGCCGAGGCTCAGCCCAGTATGGGAGGGGATGGAGAGTGAGGCCTGTCTATAGATACCCATTCATTCGCCAGGGCTGCCAGCAGAGCCTGTGGGGATTATGTGTCTGGGTACTTTCCACCAGTCTCGTTCACCTCTGTCTTCGTCTTTGTAAAGAAGATGTGCCCCATTCGAGAGGCCACTGTTGTAGGACTTGTTCTCCTTGTTTCCAGATAAAGGATATGTTTTTGTTTTTTTCTTTATATTGCGTAGGGCAAACTAATTCAAGCACAGACACTGGTTAACCTTTACCTTACCTTAACCTTTATGGAAGTTGTTGATTTCCTTTTTGGCTTATCAGGCAATAGAAACAAATTAAACGGTTAGAAGCAAGCAGCGACCAGACAAAGAGATGGGAATTGCACACACACACACACACACACACACACACACACACACAGAAAAAAAATGTGCTCTGGTCCCACAGTACGTTCGAACAATGAGCTTAGTCTTTACACACTCAACTGGGTAGCCTGGCCAGTTCTCCACAGTATCATGTTACATAATGTTTGGTGGGAGACACTTGGAATTGAAAAGCAAACGGATAAAAAAAAGGGTTGAGAAAGAAAGAGGGTGAAACTGGCTTTTTTTTCAGGCTTTAAGAGAGCGATTTCGACTTGTCCCTTTGTCCTGTGTGATCTAAGACCGGAGTTGTTCTCACCTCTGGAATGCCTTCAGTCCACAACTCTATCAGCGCAACCAAAGTTCACCTGCCTTGGTCAGGGACCTGCCTGCCCCAACCTCACAGGTTACACACTGGGCCTTGGGAAACAGCCTATTTGCTTTGGAGTCGCCGCGCTACATAGCTGTGAAATTAAGTCAGAGGCCTGAGTGTATCCGCTAAATGAAGAGACAATAGCAGAAGTACTACGAGCTGTCACTGCATGTCTCCCTTTCTTCATTCTGTACAGCACTCGGGCAGATTCAGTCACTTTAGTTAAATTCCTGAAATTCTCACTCTGCATACGTTTGGAAGGAAGAGATGCCTAATGATGACAGGAAACCTGGAGGAGTAGTGATGTGAGTGAGGATGTGTATGTGTGTGTGTGTGTGTGTGTGTGTGTGTGTGTGTGTGTTTGTGTGCATGCGTGAATATGTACTTTAAGTAAGTGTGTGTGAATGTTGTGTGCTGTGTGTGTGAGTGTCTCTCTGTGTTTGTTTCTATATATGTGTGTTTGTGTGTGTGTTTCTGAATGTGTGTATAAGTGTGTTTGTGTGTTTCTGTACGTGTGTATGTGTAAGACAGACAAAGCTCACGGCCAGAGGAGTTCACTGGGGACAAGCCTGAGCCTGCTCTCATTCACCTGTCTGAGGAAGAATGAGAGTAGGGGGAGATAGGAAAAGAGAAAGAGAAAGAAAGAGAGACAGAGAGAGAGAGAGAGAGAAAGAGAGAGAGAGAGAGAGAGAGAGAGAGAGAGAGAGAGAGAGAGAGAGAGAGAGAGAGAGAGAGAGAGCATAACAAACAGAGGAGGGGGGGAAGGCAGACTATGCAAAGCTGCTGAGCCAGACTCATTTCCTTAACCTGAGCTTCCAGAGAACTGGGTTGAGTAACCTTCCAAAGGAACTCTGGGGGCACATTTTCCAGACAGGACAAAAAAAGCGCCTTGATGCAGGAAGAGCAGAAGAGAGGAACAAACATCAGAGGGTGAAGCAAATGGAAAAAGTCCAACATTTGTTGATTAGGTAAATGTTTGCCACAAACTTTTAGAGTGTGCGGCAATAACTTTCATGCACATTTTCCCCTGACAATCTGCACCTCAACAACCTAGGTGTGTGTTTATCTCTTCAACAAAGTCCCTCATTTGAACACTGCGTCCAATCCTCACCCAATAGAAAGCATTACCAGACACTACCAGATATTACCAGTGCTTGGCTTTCCTCTACAGCCCAGGACAATGACAATACAGCCCTGCATGCATCTGAAGTTCAGCTTGCAAAACACAGCTCCAGTAATCCAATGAGAGCATTTTAGTGTTTTAGAAAAAGCTATTGACAAGGGTTACATAATTTCTTTGTGTGTTTGTGGCAGTATGTTTGCCACATTGATGCACTTGTGCATTGATCGATGCGGTTTCCGTAGTATCTGCTGCTGCATCAGAAGGTCATCAAAGGTATTATATTTGCAGGAGATACAAAACAAACAAACAAACAAACAAAAAAGCGTAAGGCACTCGCTGACATTGATTCAGATTCACCCCAAACTGAATAATTTCTCCTCTCAACCCACTGAGGATTTCAACGCAACACAAACTTGACAATGCATCCTACCCCAAACCTCTCTGTCTCCTCAAAGCCAGCTGCAAGTGAAAATAATCCCGATCCCGAGGGCGCCGTTTTAGTTTTTTTGGTAGGCAGCCACTTGTCTATTTAAAGAGACAATAAGAGTGAGTGAGTTTGACTCACGCCCACTCGTGCTGTGGTGCCACGGCCTTGAGAATAGAGGGTGCCGTTATTGAACAGAGCTCCAAATAAACGTGCCTTTGAACATTAACATTCCCTATGCAAACACACTGTGTGCTGCAATGCGGAGAAATTAGGATAAAGTCTATCCCATTGCTTGGTCGAAGTATCCCTAGGCGTTATGTTGTCAGGAATTTCTAATAACGGATGCCGTACTTGCAAGGAGCAGGTCACTGACTATTTTCTGTGTCATTTTAATGCTGGGTTTCACAAAACCCCTTTAGCCTATCAAGGGAACATTATAAAATTAAGCGGAGCAAGTTACACAGTGAAAAACATCATGTGCTGGTCGTTTCTCATTCAATGCATTGTGCTCAGTGACATTAACACACTGTAATCACAGCCCCGAACAATAGCCCAGGCGACTATTTCTGGATTTTTATCCCCCGTGTGTGGTATTTCAGAGACAAAAGGCAGCAGCGGTAGACCTACCACTCCCCTCAACACTACCCACTGACTGTGACCTCTGCTGAAACAACCCATAGCTGGCCGTCCCATGGGGCTCGCTCCCATTGTCTCCACTGTCCAGTAAAAGTGATGCGGAGAGTGGGGGGCACTCGCTCACAGACTGATTGCATGGATGCAACAGGGACTGACAGCGCCGAGGCTTACAACAAAAACAGGGGGGCGGAGGAACCAGCCAGGGGCCATTTTAGGTGTATCAGGTTCGAAAAGAAGATCGGGATGTGGCGAAGCATGCCCCAGGGCTCTGTATGAAAAGAACCAAAATCAAAAAAGTTTTGCACTTTGAAGTCGAAATATCAAAAGAACTGTGTGAATTGACAAAAACAGAATCACAATGTATCAAGGCTCAAGTCTTTTGAGAGAAATTATTCTTATGGGGTTCTTAGACAAACAAACTCATGAAAAACCTTTTAGTTATATTGTGCCGGCTAATAAAAGGCTATGCTAGTGCTTCTGGCATTGTTATAACAGAAGAGGTTACCAGTCTTTAATTACACAGGCACAGACAATCTTCTTCCCAGAGGATAAAGAGGGTTTAAAACAAAAGGGAACCCGAGCAGTATAAGGGAGAGAAAGAGAGAGAGAGAGACAGGGAGAAGGAGGAAGAGTTCGTGATTGAGTGCGTGTGTGTGTCTGTGTGTGTAACGTATCTAAAGAGAGAGGGTGAAATCTGTTTAATCCTAATCCAGCACGAGACCATTCCGACCCTGTCAGATCAAGTGCTGAGCCACATGGGACACCACGAGAGGGAGGGAGGTAGCGAGAGGGGTGGAGGGAGAGAGCGAGAGAGGGAGGGAGAGAGAGAGAGAGCGAGAGAGGGGTGGAGGGAGAGAGGGAGGGTGAGAGCGAGAGAGGGGTGGAGGGCGTGAGGGAGAAGATGAGGGACAGCCACAGCTCTTTGGATGTCAGGGCTTATTAGTGGCCCGATTAGCTCCCCCTCCCCTTGGGAGAATTCCCTGCTTGCGGGAGCTGGCCCAGGGACCTCAGGCAAGGCCAGCGGACCATCTGCCAGAGGAAGATAGTTCCCGATTCTCACATCATCAGAAAGCGTTTTCCCTCTCTCTCTCTCTCTCTCTCTCTCTCACACACTTCTCTTCCCTTTTCTCTGCCTGGGAGCTTGCTCTGGACTGCAGGCATGCAGATGGGTCTGGGGCCGCTTAAAACGCAGACCCATGGAGCAGGGATTTGGCGAGGGGGAGGGCAGAGGAGGGCCAGTGACGATAACATGAGCGGTTGGGTGATGGCGCAGTAATGAGATTTGTGGCTGGTGCGGGGATCCGCGTGGTGTTGAGTGAAGGATCACATGCCCCCCCCCCCCCCCCCCCAACAATGGCATCAAAACATACGTATCAGGATGTTGTCTGCCTCTACTAATCATGCACACACTCCTCATTTTACTCAGCATGAAGACACTAGTCCAACTCTTCCACAGAAGTGCTTACAAAAACAATCTCCTTATTATCTCCAAGATATAGACCATTGACTTCGTGCCATTCCACTTCATCAGCTGCTGTATGTGTCAAGATACCAAGATGCCTCAGCCAACTCACTGTAATGAAATGTGTTGTGTGTTATCTTAAACTGAGCAGAGGAACTGACTGACATGCTAGCACTTGAGCCGGGAGCCTTCAGATCAGCACATCAGCTATTTCCAGACTCCAATTTGGCTGAAAACACACGGCATGTGATGTCGATTTCGGTTAACGGCATAGGCTGCCACTAGCCTGTCATGTTGAACGAAAAGCCAGCAGGGGGTTTTGTGTGGGCTATACCTTAGAGACCATATGATGACAGTCCACCCACAGACAGTCTGACTGACAGAATTAGATGTGACGTTAAAAGGCTGTATGGACCGTAGCGTGCCCCTCCACTCCCCCACCCCCTCACAAGCGCCACCTCACAATGGGCCCAAGGCTCCACGGGTCAAGGCTCTCCCAGTGGCCTCTGGTAACCACGGTTACTGGCCGGTATAGTGGAGGATCGTGGTGGTTCCCTTTTGTCCCCAAACTGCTGGACATCAAAAGGTGTCTATGCAAGAAGCTCGCACCCAAACATTTTACAACACAAACAAATGGACTCCTGTGCACTGTTGTGGGAGTTTGAGGTTTCAGCCCTCAAAGACCACCATGACTATGTTTAGGAGTCAAACTTCCCACTGGACGTTTTTTTTTTTTTTTTACAGAGAATGTAATGTAATTAACTAACTGTACTTTTGAAACTTTAATCTCTGTACTAGTATTACACTTCACTTCTTACTATGGGTTTACAAAACATGATGCTAGGCTAAGAAAGTTTGTTTAGAATCTCTGGGAAACATGCATCAGAATTTCAATGCGCGCAAGGTGTGTGTACATTAACATTAGAGGTGGAAATGAAACATCTTCCTTCATTAATTATGCACAGTTGTGTCCGTAGCCTTTTTTAAAAATGGACATTTCTCCTTGCGCCTGGAGGCACAGGAATAAGAGCTTACTCACTGCTATAGCTAAGTTACATTTTGATGTCTGACCAACTTCATGTCGCCATGGTCCCTTCTCATAAAACCCAGAGACAAGCCTCTCAAAGAATTTGTACTCCATAGTCACTAATCCCGGGGGGAAACAAAGTCGGGGATAGCCACTGCCGTAAGTAGCCTTGGCTATCTCGTTCTGTGCGCCAATCTTTCTTCAGACTGCAAAATCGTCAGGTCATTGTAGTTAGTTTCTAAATCCAGCACACGCCGCTAGTGATAGCATAGGCACTCACGAACTGCTCGATCGATTTGACAGATATTTATGTCGAACTTTAGGCTTTTTAAATTAATTGTGGTGGTAACTTAAGACTGGCTTACTCAAAATGTCCATAGGAAAATGAAATAATAACGACTACAAGCACTTCAGAAAACAGACATCTGTAGTTTCAGCAACTGGCGTAGCGCACATATCTGCAGCAAGTGCATATAACATCCCAGATAGCAAGCATACGTTGGCCCTACGTTGGCAAAACGTTGTGAGCCAACGGTGCATATCGTTGGCCTGACGGTGTGAGCCAACGCTGGCCCTACGACATTTTGGCCGCTGGCCTAATGTTGGCCCAACGTTGGCAAATAGGAGTGAGTGTCGGGTTTTGGTTGGCTTTTAACCAATTGCCAACGTTGGCTTATAACCAATTGCCAACGTTGGCTAATAACCAATTGCCAACGTTGGCTAATAACCAATTGCCAACTTTAGCTTATTTTTGTTAAACCAAAGCTATTTTTCGCTTTCTATGATCTTACAGAAGTCCACCCGATGTCTATTCAATGTCATAATTCAATAATTCAAATCAGGATAAGGTGTTACAATGTCCCATAATCCAAGGACGGTCATACTTCTTGCCACCACAGTTAATGCATCCAAAAACTTAAACCAACCTATCGTAACGCGACCTATCCCGCGGGCCACCAAAAAAAATCCGCTTAACAAATATGTTTTTATCAATATAAATATGGTTTAATGAATCAACCTTACATATTTCAGAAGTGACAGGTGTGTAAACAAGGCATGAAGTCTTGTTTGACCCTCAGCAGGAACATCTCTTACGTATTTTCCGATTTGTTTTGTACAGTCGCGAATGGCAACAAAGTCGATAGCCTAGGCACGGCCCGTAAGGAATTTAAACAGACAGCAGTTACCTACAGGTAAAAATCATTTATTGTTGGCAACACGCAAGCAAAGACAAAACAAGCGAACACACAAATAAATTAGTCTTGGTAGGCTAGTCCGCATCAGTGCCGCCATCCATGCTGCTGCTGCTGTCGCTGGACACCGGATCACCAGCCGTAGAGATAGCTCAGCTGCTAACTAAATGACAGGTAGCTAGCCAGCTAACAAAATCAGCGTAGACAAGAATGTGAATTCTGCGCCTGCTTGCGTTACCTAGTCGATAGTGCTACGTCTTATGTGGTTAATTAACGATACGGTTCCTACCTTTACTGATAAATGTGGATCAAAAGTTTAAATAACTTGTTGAAAATTGAAATGACTCGCTACAGTCAGAAAAAGGTGACGAAGGCAGTTCACAATATCTGCTAACGGTTTTTAATTTTAAAATAAGCTCGTGGCTATTTGTATTGTTACGCAGTGATACAGATATAGGATATATTCTGAAAGTGTTTACAGAGACGCGGAATCACAATGTCTGGCCACCAGTACGCTATATGCTTTTAATACTCATGTTTATCTTAATAAAAAAAACACAGGATTGATTACCAATATGCCCCGCAGAAAAAGGTGGAATGGTTAAAAAAAAAAAAAAAAAAAAAACACAATCAAAATGTTGGGCAGCTGACGTTGAGCCAACATGAACCCAACGTCAACTGCCCAACCAATTGCCTTTTTATATTAATGTTGGGCAGTTGACGTTGGGTCAATGTTGGCCCAACGTTGGAATTCCAACTCCAACTGTAAAAAACACAGAGTTGGAATTCCAACCTTGGGCCAACGTTGAACCAACGTGAACTGTCCAACCGTTGCATTTTGACGAGACTGCTGACGTTGGTTCAACGTTGTCCCAAGGTTGGAATTCCACCGCCAACCTTTCCAACCAGTCGCCAACCAATGCCGCAGTTGGGCCAACGTGTGCTTGCTATCTGGGATGCCTCTATAAAACCGGCAAACTGAAACTTACCATATTTCACAAGTAGATTGGTCACAGTCAGAACAATAGTGTTGCTCTTCTGAACACTTGATAGTTGAACATATGAAATGTATGCTCCTTGATGTTGGTGGAGATCGTAAAGCGAGGTGGACTCGACAGTGTTGTGTCGTTGCACTGCAATGTTGTGTGGGACTCTCCCTTTTTCCCTCTCTGTGATTTGAACTGCGCACTGCGAGGGGCCTGGGAACTAATCCGATCCTCCTCACAGGGAAATATGTGACCAGTGAAGACCGTAACCCAATAGTGCCCTCTAGCTTAAAAAGTAACATAATACTGCACATTCTATAAAGCCAACGCATATCTCTCCGGAGTTAATTACGTAATACGTATTCACATGTAAATAGTTTGCGAGGTTGGCAAACCATCGTTGGTGAACTATGTCATGAGCCATGTGAACTATTTGCTTCTGGCTTGAAAAGCACTTGCCATTTAGAGACAGATGCAGTAAACTAAGCAGGATATTATGAAGCACTCAAAATAACTCTACAACTGCTCAATGACACGGACCTATATTAGCCTAGTCTTAGAAGCCCGCAAAGAAAACATGAATATCAAAGGTAAATAAATAGAAGCTGCTACTAGAACATATGCTATTTGAAAGACAGAAATACATGTAGGCTATTCTCCAGTCTATAGCCTAATTTCGATTAGCACGGTTTTCTCTGGGCAATATCCACCGAGGCGCATCCATCTGGCTAACGTAGTATGTTAAACTCTTTTATGACAGTAGTTTTCAAGCTGACAAACATAGATACCATAGACTTTTTTCCGTAATGACTATGATATCTGAAACTCTACCTCTTGCTCTGAACCAGTGAAAACCTGTATGGCCAGTGAGTAGCCTACAAGTAGTCACACACCGCCCTGTGTTCGGGCCCCACCATCACCGTCGCATGTAATCAAAGGCCTTAAAATCAGCATCCTCCGATACCGATGACAAAGACCACCTTAGAGGCATCTACTTGAATTTACTGGGGCTTTGAACGTCAGTTTCCAGACTTTATGACATGCGCATCTTTCAAGCCTATCCTTGCCCTGTCATTATCGTTCTTTTACCACAGACGGCATATATTAGCTTAGCCTCAAGGCACACACCTGAGTAGTGCATGCGTGCTTCCTGTGTGAAGTTACAGAGAGAGCCAGTCACGCAGGGTGAAGATATGCATGTGTGTGTGAG
>NC_137925.1:19505817-19710636 GCF_963457725.1 Sprattus sprattus | reverse complement strand
AATTTATGTAATTTGCTAAAACGTCTATACATTCTATGCGTCTTTGATGATTTAATGAGATTCAGAAAGCAGTCGGCCCAAGGCCGTTACTGCCACTTTCTCAAATGATGCCCCCTGCTGCTATTAGTGTGCAATAAGCCAGTGCTGCTTATTGGAAAATTCACCAAATGAATGGAATCTAAATAAATATATAAATAAATGCAAAAAACTAAATAAATACAACAATTTTTTGCAGCAAAAAGACTTTTGCAATAATTGCTTTTGCGCTGCTTCCACAGTTACAGAAAGGACAAAAAAAAACAGTCCAAATACATCATGAAAATATGTGTTTGTGAATATTTTATTACGAAAGACGTAAAAGATATAATCGTGTAAAAATCACAGAACATGAGACAATCATACATTCTTATGCAGCCCCTGCATTCCTTTTATATAAAAAACTAAACCCTTAATAGAGTCTTCTTACGTCACTTTCCCATCTAAAGGCCACATAACTGACACAACGTTTTAAAAAAAACCTGCCATAATTGGAAATGCCATGATTGGAAACAGACCCATCTACTTGCCGTTTAAACACTCTGAATTCACTTCTACTGTATATGGTAAGCATGGTGGCATTGCATCCATTGCTCAGCCATCTTAAATAATCAGTGATGATTAGACATATTCATGTAGTTTATATGGATGCATTCTACGATAGAATCAGAAACATTTGAACTCTATGCATTCTGCATTTAAAATCTATGCATTCTGCATTTGAACTCTATGCATTCTGCATTTGAACTCTATGCATTCTGCTTTTGATGCTTCATGGTGCTTCCCAAAAATGTGGTCCTATAAATAGATAGCAGCTCAGCAGACAGTGTGCATTAGCACAAAATGAAGACTGAACACTAAGTTACTCCATAGGAAAGTGCTACTAGAATCAGGTGAAGACATTCCAGTTTATACCCATCCTTCCCCACGTCCCCTTACGGCTTCCTGGGCTTGGCATTGGCTTTGGGCACCACTGTCACTGTGGTGGAGGCGGAACGTGAACCCTCCAGGTTTTGGGCGGTGCAGGTGTAGGTGCCCTGGTCCACGGCCCTCACCTCATCCACCATGAGGACGGACAAGGATCGTTGCCGTAGACGGCCAATGTTATTGGCTGGCTCCACACTATCCTGGGTGTAGAGGGGTCGACCAATCTGTCGGAGGAAAAATACAGGCATTTCACAGACTTTATCTTGGCAGTGGGATTAAACGTTGACCCTTGTTAATCTGTTGAGTGACTTCTGAAGTCATTCAAATGTATTTATATGGCAAGTTTACTACAAGACTAATCAGTATTGGGTTCAGAGTCAGTTTCATTGCTGGTTTAGTGTGTAGCAAGGAGATGAGCCTTGCTGTTTGTGTCACTGTTGAGTAAATTACCTGCTGTCCTGGATACTCCCAGGTAAACTCCACAACAACATCCTGTTCTCCCACCACAATGCACGTGACCTGGAGATTTGACCCTACGGACACGGAGCTGGCAGAGGCCTGGATAACAGGGGCAGGAGGGGCTGCCGGGTCTATGAGAAAAGTGCAGGTGTTACAGTTCAAATTACTCACTTCTTCTTTGAGACATTATGACATAATTTTTACGGACACTAAATGAGACATTATGGGATTTCAGTGGTATTGTGTTACAGTTAAGGGATACAGTTTTCAAGTCTCTATATAGAAATTCTTTGTAATTGTGAGGTATGTTGTCAGTTTGCAAATTTGTTATGGCTTAGAAAAAAAGTCTCTTGACCAAATCCTTACAGTTGACATAGATGAGCATGTACTTGGTTGAGCTCTGCCTGAGGTTGCCCAGGCTGGCCTCACAGGACAGGGAGCCGGCATGGTACTGCTTTGGCCGGTGGATGGTGAAGCCTCGTTTCACGTCATACGTGATCTCTGTGCCGTCCACCTTCACCTCTTCAGGGGGGAACTCCCGGTGCAGAGTAACCTTGGCCTTGGGGTTTGTCACCTGGCAGGGCAGGACGGTAGGCCAGTTGGTGCGCAGCTGGATGACCTCGTAGTAGTCCGAAGATGGGACAAAAAGCTCCTGAGGGTCTGTAGGTGAGTCAGAACGGTTTTATTCAGTGTCTTACTGGTACCCTACTCAGAATATGCTGATTGCAGTTTAGACTTTTTAAATTTTGTTATTGTTGCAGACTTTAAACATTTGAATATTGGTTGTTGTTGGAAGCCAAAACCTACAACAAAAACAGTAAGCTAATATATTGTTTTTCATTGGTTTTTCTTTTTTTTTACTGTAAATTAAGCTTTTGCATTCATTAGTTCTGTCACTTAAAGAAAAGAGAGCGTCACCTGGGAAAAAGATGAAGACCTTGACAGCTTTGTCGTACTCTTTCCGGCAGTCTGTCTCCTCACAGTACATGGGGTAGCAGGTGTACTCGCCAGTGTCCGCTCCAGTGGAGTTTGCCAAAATCAGTGTGCCATAGCGATCATGTTGAATCATTCTGTTTTTTTTAAAGAACAGCTGCGTAATTAAAACCATTTTGAGGTATTTTGAGGAAAAATAGTATAAGGAAAGGTAAAAAGTATTTTCATTGCTGCCTCTATATATTTTATTGTATTTGAATTTATGATCTTAAAATCATCCATCATCATCTGTTCACAAATTAGTTAAGGATATGGGAACACTTTACTTTCACCATTGACATATATTCCACTGTTGACATGGCAACCTATTGGAAAGGCTTACTTGAGTCTCCCAGCATCCTCCTCCTCCAGGTAATAGGGCACCGCCCACTGGACAGTCCCTTTGCAGCGGAGCTCCAGCGTCTCCCCAGAAGGCACGCTCAGGGTGTCCCCCACCCTTTGAAACTTGCCCTTGTTCACCACCTGGGTGAGGTACGTCCCCTGAGATGCCTGGGCTGGCTGTCTCTTTTTTGGTTTTGCCGTGGAAGTCTTGGTTTTCTTCCCCGCTCCTTTCCCCGTCCGGACCTTTTCCTTAGGTTTCTCCTCTGTGGCGCTCTTTGCATCCTTGTCCTCGTTTTTGCAATGTCCTTCAGAACAAGGCAGCACAAGGATATTAGAGTAAGTGCTTTCGAAATCACAACAGGGCCCTTGTTGGCAGACGAACAAGGACTTCCTAACTACAAATCCCAATTAACTCCACAGCAGGAGGTTTTTGCCTTATTTAGTTACTTTTGTTTTTTACACCATTATTAAATATTTAGCAATAAAATATTGAGCATGCACTGCGTACTACAATGAAATACTCTTTCCTCTCAGTTCAGTACTAGAACTATCTATTTGTCATACGTCACAGAAGAGGCAAACCTCAGTGTAAACCAGACAGTTGTAAACATGACCATATGGCAACAGGAGGAAAGAGACTTACCAAACTGAACGACAAGCAGGGACATGAGCAAGGCGCCAAACATCATCCGCCACTTCATTGCTGCAGAATTAACTTCGACCCCGGACGGTGAGCAAGAGATTAACTCGGGAGAAATTCAACAGCAGTTCAGTGAGAAAAAGGGCAAAATGATGGAGAAATACAGACAGACCAGAAAGAAAGATAGAGAGAGAGAGAGAGAGGAACGTTCTAGAGAGCAGAGGGAAGGTGCGTGCAAAGTCAGTGGTCAGCTGTTTACCGGAGTCATGCAAATTCTTGTCAGGAGACTGGCATGAACACCCTAAATTCCTCCGACTCGGCTCAATGGACCCTTTTAACTGCGTTTAGGCCAATCAGCAGCCACCCGGGGTAGGCCCCCACATTTGTAATAGCAAAGAATGTTTATTTAGCTGCTGAAAAAGTGTCCCTGGTGCAACCCACATTCTGGACATCCTCCAAACATGGTGCAAAACACGAGATGCACGAAAAGTTTGAGTACAAGTACTTGCGAGAGTTACAGTGAGTTCACATCATTGCTGTGCAGTTTTACTCCACCAAGCAACCCCCCAAAGTGAAAAGAAAGTGGGTCATTGCTTCTGCTTCGTCAATACTGCACGGAATCTAAATTTGTAATAAACATGGTCTTACTGTGCTGTAAACATTCCCTATGGTTACGTAAGACTCATTAAGAGATAAGAACTCATCAGACTGGAGCTTGTCAGGGCACTGAGTTTGCAATCTATACCCTGAAAAGTCTTTACAGTGCAGTGACCCAGTTTTCAGAGGAGCCAAGCCTGGTGTTGAATTTGAGCACCTAATCTGCGGTAAATACAGGACAGGTAAGCCTGTGTGAATGGGTACATTGTTTCGTCTGCGTTTGGGGCACTAAGACGGTAATAAGCCTTTCTTCTTGACAACTTACTCAAGGGAAACAAAGTAGTGTGCATGACCAGGTTGTGACCTTGACTCTAATTGTACTAGTTAAGCCAGAACATGTTTGAGATTAGTGTAGGGGTTGTTTCTTTATTTACAGTTCATTTGAGCAGCAATGTCATTATTAATAGTTATATAAAGTCCGTAAAATGGCAACAGTATGCACAATGTTAGACAATTCTGCTATACAGCTAATGCAGCTACGGAGCAGTCAATTAGTTATTAATATTTGGCCCAGAAGCAATTTATCTGACCATCACTACAAAATGTAAACATGTGCCAAACTCTCCTGCTCAGCTCCCCATAAGGACATGTCTCTCTACATTTATTCTCATTTTCGTTTGATTTAAATTGACACTAAATTAAAGGTATACTTAAATATATAAAAAGAATTGTACAAAAAAAATCCATTCACACAACAGTAAGCCTTCTTCAATGGTAGCATTTCAGAGACATAAAAACATTCACTAACATTCCTCCTGCCCAGTGTTATTAAACAACATTGGCATCCATCCGTGGCACTAAGGCTGAGCTCTTGACATACAAACAAACTTTGGTTCCTGAGGTTTATGAACACTCTTCTTTGGCTCCGCCTTTCCCAGGTTTGTCCTCAATGGTCTCTATGGGGACCAGGTTATTGAGCAGCCTCTGTTTCTGGACACTGTGGCGGACCCCGTACCCAAAGTATATGAGCATCCCTGCACACACAGAGACGGGAGGCAATATAATACATAATCATATTTTTTCATCCATAATAACACTTTTTAAACACACACACACACACACAAAACACACACACACACACACACACACACACACACAAACACACACACACACACACATAGGCCTATATCTACTGTATGTACTTGTGTGTGTTCAGTATCTTTATGTGCTTTGGGATGAGCTTTGACTGGTATGGGGTGCTGTACATGTATGTACCGGATTTTGTGTGCATGTACGTGTGTGTCTGTGTGTGTGTGTGTGTGTGTGAGTGGACATGTGTTTAAGACAAGAATGGTCTTCATCTAAACCACCATGGACAGTGAATCTAATTAAGTAACAAGTAAATAGGGATGACCACAGCTATTCTGTTGTTTGGCTTGATCTGCTGACTCACCCACAGCCATCCACACAGCATAACGGATCCACGTGTCTCCCCCCAGCTGGACCATCAGGTAGACGTTGATGAACACGCTCACCACGGGAAGCAGGGGTAGACAGGGGACCTGTCCAGAGACACAAACCTAATCAATCTGAGGAAGCCTCAGCTGAATGTCTGGGAGTATGCACTGTACAACACAAAAAAATCGCTTTTACTGAGCAGCGCAAGCTTTTTTTTTCATTCCTGCTTTCTTGGTTAGCTGTCAAGAGCCTTCAGAATCATTTCAGCAAGTACATAATTTCCCTTCACTCCATCCCAGACCAAAATGCTTATTACACGGAGACCCCTGGAGAAAAGCGTCTGGTCTGGCCCTCACCATGAACGGAGCCCGGGCTGGGTTCTGCGGCTGCCTCCAGATGATGAGGGTGGTCAGGACGAGCACGGCCAGGATGACGGACAGGCACAGCAGGCTCCAGACCTCCAGCAGCAGCAGCGCCTGGATGGCCTTCGTCATGAAGACACTCAGGATGACGACCACGACAGCTGCAACAGGGTGGGCGAGGACACATCAAAACAGCACAAACAGATGTGGGCCAGTGTGAGGACGTGTCTCCGTTTGGTCCTACATTCAAGAACTGTGAATCATTCAGTTGGTCAATTGTCTCAGGACAGGGAAGAGTAGTGTCAAAAGTTTATTGAAATACACTCCCCTAAATCTAGTAATATATTCCACTAATATATCAACATACCTTTTATATTGTATAGGTTATCAACATACTGCAAAATGAACTACAATGCTCTGTTTTACAACTTACTACATGACAAAATAAACTACAATGTTCTGTTTTATAACATATTACTGGACATAATAAACTGCAATGCTGTTTAAAATGTTATTTTATATTATAATAGTTTATGTTATAATCTATTATTCATTTAATGAGACAGATAAATACTAGGTGTTCCAGCTGGTTAAGCACAGGTGTTATGCAATGATTGGTGCTGGATTCATACCAGCAAATATGGTGCATGTTGTGACTGTTTTTGAAGTTTCCTTCGTTGGGTAGGATGGAGGTTTGAGAAAAGAAAACGTGGAGGTCGGGGACATGTGAAAATTATTCTCTTCAGATGTACTCTCTTGGTACCTGGAGAGAGGGAGTGAGTAAGAAAAAGATAGGGGAAAAACCTGTTGAATTTTAATGTATCAGATGCAAGAGTCAAAGCCTATGTCTATTTATACTCTATATACACACTGATGCGGTTGAGTCAGCTGAGGTACAAACCGGAGTATGAGAATGCAAATGGCCACGAGTGTGTAGGCGAACAGGGTCCCGATAGACATCATATCAACCAAGGCTTTCAGGTCAAATAGAAGGGCCATTATTGCTGAGAAAAAAAACAAAACAGAAACATGCCGTTTTTGCTGAGCTCTTTCGATAGAACACACAAAACATCAAGCTTGTGACAGGGTGGTGGGCACAGGAGGCCTGTGGAGAGTGGGTTAGAGGGAGAAGGAGGTGAGATGTGGAGATGGAAATGTGCACTGTAGCATAAAAACAGTTTTCAGTGATTTCACCACTGGGAAATGAGTCTTGTGGGCTTTTGCGTCAGCACAGTGTGGGAAAGACATTTTGAGATATGTTACATAGTCCTTTTTACTTAATAAGGAATACAGTGTAATACATTAAATAACAAAGAAGCACACTGATATGTTATATATTTTATCATGATTAAGGTTTTTATATATTTTATTTAAGTCAGGATTAAGGTTAAGGTTAGCATTATGTACATACATTGACCTTCACACTAATCAAAGTATTGTTCCACACTAATTAGCATAATGGTATCATTACAGTGTAACGAGGGATATGGAACTTAACGGAGTTACTCCATTTTGTTCAGTTTATTTCTGTTTTGTGTTATACCTGCTACAGAGCCAGAGGCGATGGTAGCCACGGCGGGACTCTGACGAGGGTTGACCTTGCTCAGGGATTTGAACATCAGGCCATCTCGCGCCATTGCAAAGAGAACGCGAGGCATTGGGAACATGGAGCCTAGGAGACTGAAGGTCAGAATGAGGTAATATCTGAGAGATGCAATATAACACTGAACACTGGCTTCGTTCATTTGACCCTCTGTCATAAAATGTTATTCTGGAACCTGCCAGAAGGCATCATTTATTATGTTGCACAAAGCATATTATGACTGACAGATAAATAGGTAGGCAGACAGACAGACAGACAGACAGACTAGCTAGATAAATAGATACACATATACAAACATACACACACACTCACACAACTTCAATTTACATAGGTAGTATTGATAAAATCAAATTACAGCAAATCATGACCAATCTGCAATAGTTTGCATATCACCTGTCATAGTTTTACCTGGTTGACAGGGCACACAGGGAGCCCACGGCCACCACGTATCTGGCTGCGCCCCAGCCGATGTAGGTGAAGGCCACGGGCAGGGGGCTGTGGATGTTGAGCAGGTAGTAGGGCATCATGAGGGTGATGGCGGCTGACACACCGCAGTAGGCCAGAAAACAGATGAGTAGAGAGCCCACGATGCCCAGGGGGATGGACCGCTGCGGGTTCTTCACCTCCTCACCTGTGGGTGCAGAGGAACAACTCAGGTACGCCAACAGGGACTCTTTTTAACCTATTACAGTTTTGTCAACCAATGACCTGCTTAATTTATGAATATCTTATTAACAGTTCTAGGAAAGTCTGAGTCAGAGTGCCAGGAACCATTGTATGTTTTTTTGCTGAGATAAGGGCATAGGACTGAGGGAACAGAAGATCAATCCTTGATCAAGAAACATGATTGGAGGTGGCTGTTTTTAACATGTCTGTGTGACATTATGTCATTCACGCATGTACATATACTCTGCATAGCACTGTCATTTCAATATTCATGAAAGAACTATGCTTTGTTTAAATTGGCAGACCATAAAAGCAAATATTATATATAAATTAATTTATGATGAATCCTTGTGATAGCCATAATTAGGACGTATTACTGACAGGTTTTACCACACTGCATCCGTCGCTATTTATTAAAAGTCCAGTAAAGACTACCTCTGAAAGGGAGTTTTAAACAACATTACCTGTGGTCGCAATGCAGTCAAATCCCACAAATGCATAGAAACAGGTTGCAGCTCCAGCCAGTGTTCCCTCAAAACCGTAGGGGAAGAATCCACCAACTCCAAATACACTTGTCACGTTGACTGAGGATGTCAAATTTCTGTAGACGGGTTGGAATGAATAATGGCAATGGAAACGATATGTATGGCAATACAGGAAACAATATCAACTGTCATAAACATGAATCCATAAGCTTACTCAAGCTGGGCTGTAGCGTTCTGTAAAGCCTCCTCTGTGATATACCAGTTATCAACATTTCCTTTGATGAAGCCAGATATTATTACAAAGACCAGCACTAGTATATTCACACTGGTGAATATCTTATTAACTGTTGTTGATTCCTTCACACCATAAGCAAGGAGACCTGAGATTAAAGAACAAAGGTTTTATGAAAATGTACAAACAGGGTTGTCAGATTAGTGATTTTACATTTGACATATCATGGAATCTGAAAAAATCTTCAATCTTTCAAAAAATAATTCATGTGTAGTGTAGTATTGTAGTATGTAGTGATTGCTGGGTTATGTTACTTTATTAAGCTTACTTGACTTTGCTTATTTACTTTACTTGGCTTACTTTACTTTACTTTACTTTACTTTACTTTACTTTACTTTACTTTACTTTACTTTACTTTACATTACTTTACTTTACTTTACTTTACTTTACTTTACTTTACTTTACTTTACTTTACTTTACTTTACTTTACTTTACTTCACTTACTTACTAACTTACTTTATTTTACTATACTTTATTTACTTACTTTACTTTACTTTACTTTACTTATTTACTTTTCTATACTTGACTTGACTTGACTTGACTTGACTTTACTTTACTTTACTTTACTTTACTTTACTTTACTTTACTTTACTTTACTTTACTTTACTTTACTTTACTTATTTACTTAACTAGACTAGACTAGACTTGACTTGACTTGACTTGACTTGACTTGACTTGACTTGACTTGACTTGACTTTACTTTACTTTACTTTATTATACTATACTTTACTTTACTTTACTTTACTTAGCTTATGTTACTTTACTAAGCTTACTTTACTGTACTAAGCTTACTTTACTTTACTTACTCACTTTACTTACTTTACTTTACCTAGCTTATCTTACTTTACTTAGCTCATGTTACTTAGCTTTAACAAACAAACACCTAATGAACAAAATGCATGACCTGCTAGAAGCATGATGAGCCCGGCTGCAAACACGTCAGGGTAGGCAGCCAGGCCAGGCAAGCCCATGGCGGCGTGCTTGCTTAAGTAGTCGGCCATTACATTCCCAATCATGTCATCCAAGGTGCCGCTCCAGGCTCTGGCAACGCTTGATGTGCCTTGATAAACAATCACAGGATGTTGAGACACTTAAACTCTCCAACCTTCTCCAAAAAAAACATGTGATTCACATAGTAATGTAAAAGGGTACTTGTTAGGTTTACAAATTACGTTGATTTTAATTGAATCAAAACAAACGCATCATACATATCCTGTGCTTGTTGATTGTAAAAATATCTTGTTAACCACAAAACCTTGATAGTGACCTCATAATAGTTAAATTATATTTATTCTATATGCCAAATTCCTTTTGTAGCTATGTGTTGTATTTTGTATGAGTTGTATTTTTTTATTATAGGTTTACTGCTATGATAAATGTAGATTCTTGCCTATGACGTAGGACAGCAGCAGGTTCCAGCCGGTGATGAAGGCCCACACCTCCCCCACTGTCACATAGCTGTACAGGTACGCTGAGCCCGTCTTGGGCACCCGGGAGCCGAACTCGGAGTAGCACAGGCCGGCGAAGATGGACGCCAGGGCGGCGATGAAGAAAGAGATGATGATGCTGGGTCCGGACTGGGTGCGCGCCACCTCGCCAGAGAGCACGTAGACGCCGGCGCCCAGCGTGCTGCCCACGCCCAGCGCCACCAGGTCCAGGGTGGTCAGGCAGCGGTGGAAGGTGGACACCTCGCCCTCGGGCTCCAGCGGCTTCCTGCGGGACAGGCCCAGGAGGAAGGAGCGAACCCTCTGACAAGCCATGCTGAGTGAGAGAGAGAGAAGGAGCGTGGAAAGAAGAGGGAGAAAGAGAGAGGGAGGGAGAAAGAGGGATATGGAGAGAAAGACAATGAAAGAGAGCGAGAGGGCGAGAGGGAGATGAGGGACAGTTAGAGGGAGTGAAAGATAGAGAGTTAAAGAGTTAAAGTGAGATAGACACACAGCGAGGGGACAGACAGAAAGATAGTGAGAGAAAAGAAAGAGAGAGAGGGAGAGAAAGTTGAGGTTCAGTCATGTTAACTCTGAATGCATTTCATTAATTAATTAATTACATAAATTATCACTTGAAAACAAAAATCATACAGCTTAGGTGGGGAAACTTTCCTATTCAGAATATTACTGCTGTTCCTGCTATCCTACCGTTACTGCAGCTAGACGGAAAATGTAGTGTTTAAAGTCTATGTTGGAAATTGGTGGTGAGATCAGAAGTACAGTAAAGAAGCATTAACGTATAAAGTATAAAACACAGAAAAAGCAAGTGGAATGACATTAAATTATAGATTTGGCTATACATACAGTTCATCGAGGGAAAGACATTTGGATTATATATGACTTATCTGGTGTCTTGAATAATAAAATTCATCATATCACTGGATAAATTATTTTCTACATATTCAGTTCAAATTTAATAGGACTAAGCAACAGTAAACAGTTCATTTACATACAAACATCTTGGTATGGACAATTTGTCAAAGGAAGCTGTTGTGTATTACTAAAATTACTTCAAATTCACAAAAAAATACTTTAGAAGCTGCAGCACTTACCTTTTCTAGTTTTCGCTCGGCAACAGAGGGCTGTCTTTGAAGAGAAAATTGGCAGTGGTCATTATTCCTCTAATCACAAATTTCTTTTTTTAAATGTCCAGTTCATGTGCAAACACTTTTATCAACTTTACTGATATAATTTGTGCTGAGGAAAAGCAGTTTCTTCCTTTTACACCTGCTCCCTCAACATAACAGAAAGTATACCATATTTTGCAATACCTTCTGTCATGAAATTTCACTGTAAGACTTTTTGTGTAACGGGTTATTGTAGGAGAGATCAAAGTCATTCAAACATACTCACTCTATATCAGGCACTGCATGTTCTTATGTGTGGTCAGACCGTATACTCAGCGACATTCCAAAGGGTCTTTAGTTTTTTTCAAGCCTCCTTGTTCCTTATGAAGTACAGCTACATAAAGGGAGGTGTAATATCGTACACAGGCACAAAGAAATGGATGATAAAATAAATGTCTTTTTTATTCTGGGACATTTATGAGGTGCTTTTGATACAATGCGTACAGATGCCCAATAGTGAAAATCATTTAAGTCCTCTTCGAGCGCCATTTGCTGAGATTGGTAGCGTAATCCTTAAGTAAAGCAGGGGCCATGTTCAACTCTGATAATCTCTCTCAAGATAAGGTCATACTAGAGATACACAGCACCGCTGGGAACCTTTTCAAGCACATGTGATGTGTGACTTTGTAGATTCACTACCACTCAGCAACTGCAATTCAAGGGTACATGAAATTATGCCACGATACCAAAACTATGGTACAAAGTAGTACATGTGTGCCAATATTTAGCTTGAACATGTAGTAGATTAGTATTAAATATGGCATTTCACATTTTCTCTGTGCTTTCACATTATAATATGGTGTAGTAACCAAACCGATGTACCTTTCAATGAAGCATGTTGTTTGAGGGCCCTTTGGGCCTTTGAAATTACATCTCAAGAATATTTCCATCTTTGCTAAAATATGGAGTCAGAAAAATCCTAGACAAACATTCACTGTCCATGACCAGGGTATGAACAGGCTTTTGCAACACAGCTGTGTGTGCATCATGACTCTGAAGGCGGTTTGTCTGTCCATGGCCTTGCTTTCGACCTTCTTTTTTTTAAACTGCATGGATGGGATTCACCAAACCTCCCACTCACTTATCCTCCCCTCAACTCAATCAGTCTGGTCAGAGGCCGGAGGATGGTCCAGTAATCAGACCTCTTCAAGACAAGAAGAGATACAGAGAAAGAGACAGACAGAGAGAGAGAGAGGGACAGATGGAAAGAGAGTGAAATAGGGAAAAAGACCAAGAGGAAAGTGAAATAGAAATATGAAGAAAGAAGAGAGAGAGAAGTAGGGAGAGAGAGAGAGAGAGAGAGAGAGAGAGAGAGAGAGAGAGAGAGAGAGCACAGAGACAAAGCTGCTTGTAGGGCTAGGTCTTGGTAGGCCAGCGCTCTCACTCTGCCTTTAGAGGTGCCTCCCTCCAGTCCGGTCTCCCATCAAGGGATTTCTGTTCCTCTCCAGCTCCCCTAATCCTCCCCGGCATCCAGCCTCCTGCCACGCTCTCTCTACACCTGGCACCAATGCCTCAGGCCCTCCCTCCTCCTACCTGCGTGGGCACAGGGCAGTTTTCAAGGAGGCTCGCTACAGTGAGGTACTTCTCCAGAACTTAAGGAAGACGTGTTGTGTGTGTCTTGAAAAATATTTGTAGTAGAATCTAGTGATCTATTTGCTAAAGTATTTACACCCATGACGAAATTCAGGGAGCAATGGGAAGTTGGGAAATGTATCCGCTTGCTCTAGCATGTGTCAGATGTCTTCAGCAACAACATTGATATCTTGATGGCAAAAGACGTGACATACGTCATAAAGATGACACTAACAATTTCAGTTATTTCACACATTTTTGCATTTTGCATTTTTGCACCCCTTAAAAAGTATCAAACCTAGCAACATGGTATATTTAAAGAATAATATTTCTTGTTCTTACCTTGTTGTGCATTCCAAAAATAACTTATTGCAACAGTGTCGTTAGCTTTAGGTCTGGTAAATATATCCACTCCTGTTTACTCTGATGAAGCAAAGTGATTTTTACGACATTATATACAAGAGTGGCCTGTTTGACCCTCCCACTCAAAGGAATTAGTGACAAAGTAGCCTTTCTCACTCCACTTTTCAGTTGGGCCCATAATGTGGTCATTATTGAAAAGCTCTGCACAGGGTGAGATCTGTGGAAGCAAATCTCATGCTGAATGTCAAAAATGCCTCGCTCATATCAACCGTAAAATACGACAACTCGCTGCCTGTCACTAGAGGTCTAAGAGGAGTCAAACTATAACTGTTTATCTGTCATGCTGATTGCGTGGTCATGACTTTTGAATGTAAAATAAGACAAGAAACAAAGCAAAGACTATTTTTTGCATTTATGTAAGCATGTCATGCTATCTTGAAACAGTAGAGGGCGATGAAGAACAACCTTTTCTCTGTCCCATACATGAAGTCCTGAGACATGACATCAGAGTTACTCGGGGGGCAAATGCCAAATGACAATGAATGTTTGAACAGTGTGGACAGTATGGTTGTATTATTTTTTTTATTGTTATTGTTAGGTCAGGCTGAATTTTTCCTCATTCCTATTTTTTTTACTTGGGCTTAGGCTATTTACTTTAAATTTGAACTTAACTTGTGAACCCGTAGCCTACTTGTATCATCATAAATCATACTGACTCATACTCATATTTGTGTACTGTGGTGAACAGTAATGGCTGTAATGTTAGGTGGACCAAGTGAGTGGGCGAACCACAAATAAAGTACAAACTACCATATCTGGAAGTTGAGGTTCCTGGCCTTGGAATACAGTCATATTTGAACTATCCGTTGGCTGCTCTCTTGTCCCCTCTCTTTCTCTCTTGCATATCTCTTTCTCTGATACACATGCACACACACACACACAGCTCCAGTTCAACATTCCTCACCACCTTACTGGAACTGCTGCTCGCTGAGACAGAAATAGTAGCATTACGCTAAGCATGCGACCCTCACTGCTCACCCCCTCACTCAGACGCCCACAGCCTCTCAGACTCAGCCTCTCAGCGTGCTCTGAGTAATACCCCACTTTACTCATCGGGGCTTTTACCTTCAGAAAGGCCTTCCACTCTAAACACAGAGACCTCCAAGGTTCATAGTGTGGTTATAGTCATAACAATATGCAACCTACATGCATGTATATGCATATGTATAGCCTACATGCCTGTCGACTTCAAAAAGCATATTGAAGTCAAAGTTTGAGGTAAAACCAAGACCATGGGATTGTTTCAATGAAGTACAGCAAGACAAAACTTCTGTAGACACTTATTCACACTTTCATTTTAATACTCATTACATACCAACCAGTATTTGACTGGATCTATTTAGGCATTGGCCTAGTGAATAAGATAACTGGATTTTTTTTATTATGGAATCATATAATAATATATAGGAACTTTTTTGAAAGTTCCTTATGGAGAATTTGAACTCAATCATATTTTTTGTACTAATTGTTGCTTGGTGTAATGGATCTGACAGAATTGATTGGTACTAGGGCTACATTAGTGGGTTTTCTCGGGGAAAGTTCTTTGTTAGGGGAACCTCATATAATGTTGATTTTGTATATGTCTAACTTAAACATGTGGCTGTGACTTACTTGAAACAGTAAATAATGCTAAACGCACCTTATACTGATACAGTCAATTATAATAATATATAAATACATACATAACGTACATAAATAGAATGGGCATTGCACATATAATTTAGTCTGTACACTTAGGCTATCATTTACAAGAGTATAATAAAAAAATATTTCCAGCAGTAGTAAACAATGCACTGCAATACGCCTGCAGTAATTTAGCAGCCTTTTGACCATAAGCATAGTCAGCAAAGTCCTCATGGCACACTGTACTGCAGTCTGCAGAGCTACGAGCAACGCAGATCTAAGTCGAGAGCTGAATCTCCAGCGGGGATCAGCACAAGGTCGGTAAAGAAGGTGACAAATCATCACATGGTTTTCTATCAACATTCCTCCACAAGTTCAGATGGTATATTCCTGTAGGAAAACCATATGACTGCCGGGAAACTGGTAACCCCTCTTCCTCGACGCAACGTCCACTGCATGTATTACGTCAGACACCTACCGGCGAACAGCCGATGACAATTTGGATATTCTCAGCTGCACGGAGTGAGGGCAGACCAGACCGTTATAAGCTGAGTCGACTGAGACGCATAAAGTTACAAAGGTAGGCACAAATTGTGAGATTTTTTTAACATATGCTGTACATTACATGTATCTAATGTCTTTGCTTTAAGTCGGGGTTTCAATATAGTGTATGCAGAGGTGATCAAATGTGGCAGATGTCAAAATGTGGCCTAGCGTTGGAAATGCTAAGCATGTAAAAAGTTATAATTTTGGAAGCAACTTTTAACCTACTTTTGAGTTAATGGAAAATGAAACGATGTCTATGCTGAATGGCAGTGACATCTTTTTGGTGTTAGTGGCAGGACAGCCGCTTTTTAATGCTGATTTAATATTTAAGGACAGAGAGATCTCCTGAGATCAGCACTGGGTGTGGCAGAGGACTCCTTCACCCCACATCTCAGGCATACTCTCTTTACAGGCCCTGTTGTATTAAATGAGGCATAGACTGAATATATGCTTTTCTCAAACTCTAGGGCATGATTTAGGTCTTGTCATTATTTATATCATCAGTGGATATCAGAATCCTTCTCCAGTAAATTTCAGTTTCAATGTTAATTTCTCAGTGTGATGAGATCTGCTGCAGTGTGTTTTGTCTTTGTTATAATATTACTTTCACTTACTCATATTGGTTTCAAAACCCTGACTTTTTTATACCTGTGTATCAACCTAAAGTAAGAGTTTGTTGCACAGGCCACGTGATTTTTAGACCAGAAAGTAGACCAGGTGACTGAAGGAACTCCACAGAGGCCGTTCATTGCTTTTCATACAGTTCATACAACTGAGCTGCACTTCTCTGTATGGTTGCAGCGTGGCTGAACCATTACACACCCTGTAAATGTGGACAGCACAAGGACTGAGCTTTTGCAAAACTTAATTTCATTCCTTATTAAATGAACCTGATTTGAGCCATGCTGGAGATGCCGGTGTGAAAGACAGTATTGTGAGACCTGGGTGGGAGTTCCCAAAATGTTCCCTTTTTGGAAAACGTGGCCGTTGCTTCGCCTGCGAGGCTCTTTGCCAAACTTGCTTTCCACTAACGTGTCATTTTGGATGACTTAGTGTGGGTTGAGAGAGGGGCTGAGAAGGAAAAGCTGTTCGCTATCATACACAGGCCTGCTTCATGTGGGTGTGGACACGATACCGAAATATACTTACTTGGGAATGGATCGGGTGGGTTAGTTATGCCTCTCCCTTTATTGCAATGCTCTCTAGTGTTTTAGTGGAGCATTTGTTTAGGTGCAGTTATGGATGATGTCAAACAAATGGTTGGATGGACAGTAGATCACCCAGCTCACATAACCCATACTATCTTCGCTATCTACTTAAAGTTTGTGCACATTGAGACAGAAACTAAAGTTAAAGTGAAACCTAGCAAATGTAGAGAAGTGTATCAGTAAGGGGAAATTGTTGGAGGAGAGTTTTTTATAATGAGGTGTTTCCTTCTATTGTTGAGAAACCCCTTAAGAGTTTAGGCAGGTGGTACAATACCACGTTGAGTGACTGAGGACTGGTTGAAGAGCTTAGATCATTTATTGTTAAGGCTATCTATAGAAATGTAATTGTTGTGCTTGCAATGTGGGCTTTTGCCACACATAAGGTGGCATTTGACTGTGTATGAAGTTGCAAGTAAATGCTGTGGGGTTCCACGTTGTCTGTAGCACTAGTACTCTAGCATTGTGTAGAAAAGGTATTTTGGAGTTGCTAATGACCAGCCTGGTGTGGGAGTTCAAATGTGCTAAGACCAGCCTGGAGATGACTTTGTCACGTTCTAAGGATCCAAAAGTCAGGAACACTGCTCCAACGGTGAAAACAAGGGGGAGGTGGAATCCATGAGAAGTAGTTCAACGTGTACAATGTGCATTACAGTGCGATATAGCGGGATACCATTGGGCAGGTACAGAGCTGAAGAGCAGGGTTTGGGTAGGGGGCAGTTGGGAAGCATGGGGTATCAGAAGCAACCGAACAAGATGGGCAAGCACATACAAGACCAATGGAGATAGGTGTTAGAGGCGTTGTATGCCTTAGCTCTTCTGTTGGATTTTGTGTTTTTCGAGGATGGTCACTTAAAGGAGCTTTAATGGACTTGCATGAGGCTGCTGAAAAAGCAACCCAGTGGTTATGGCCAGGGTTGGTATCCTATTTATTCCCTTACCCTCATCTGGGTTTGTAATCCCAGGGGGGTTCCCCCACCCTCCCACCCCTTACCCTGGATATCCTATGGCATGTCATGATATAATGAAAGTGATGTTTAGATAATTAAGCAGTGCATAGTTCAGACACTGAGATACGCATGTGAATTCTTTTTGAGAATGTCCTAATCATTGTGAGTGTGAAAGGGAGGGGGTCTGAGATGCCAGACACCACAGTTGAGCCTAATGGCGGTGTCGTGGGCCTAATTCAACGAAACACTGAGGAAGGAAGGTGAATTGTATTGTTAGGTATGGGTATGCTGATTGTAGTACACCCTGTTGTAATAATACTTAGGCTACGTTCTTGGGTATGAGTACTTGCGTGTGTCCCCAACCAATAGCACAAGAAATGTAACATCTTTTGTTGTGTATAGCTGAAATTGATGAACCGTTGATCATTATATAGAAATACATCTGATTTCAGGCAATTCTACACTCTCTTTCTAGGTTCAAGAGAAGTGCATCATTCCCCATCAACAACTCCACGTCAACCAACCATGGGCAAGGTGAGGACTTACATTTCCATCAGATCCACAGCGTTTAAAGTGACACAACAATGGCCAGGAAGAGGGAGCTGTATCATGCTTTATGAGATGGCATTAATTAGTCATTGAGTGGAGTGTGGACACAATCACGAGTGAGTCGAGATGCTACTGTGAGACACAGACCCATGGGGGAGGCTATTGTCCACTCATTGTCCAGCAGGAAGTGTAGGATATCAGAGATGCTTTAGTGTCATGACCCAAGAATAGGGCCTCATCCTAATGGGGGTATGAATGTAAACCAACAGAAGTTAAATGTGAAACAAATACAAAAATAAGTCATAAGAAATTAATTTGAAGTGAAAAAGTTGAGTACATCTTAGCACACGGTTGAAGCAGCTCTTCATTTTTTCTGTTTTATAGATTGGTAGTAAGATGAGAGTGAGTTGCTCATTGGAGAAATGAGTGTCAGGGTAAACAAAATGAAACAGAGAAACTTAAAAATGAGAAATAACGTTATGATAATGTTCATGTTTAAAAAAGATAAAATACAAGCGTGACTAATCATTCCCTCCATTTGAACTGTTTCACTGTGTTATACTAAGCCCTACATATACATCTGTAAGTACAGTGGTCACGACAAATGTTTACTTATGTTATGGCTGTTGCTAAGAGCCTGTTGTCGGGGGCGTTGTTCAGCAGTACAGCTGTCTTACTGAGGGATGCGTGCCTCAGTGAGTATGTGCAGTGAGGCCTGGAGAGGAGGACTTTGGCTGTGTGTCTGTGTGTAGTAATGAGGGGGAAACTAAGGCTGTGTGTCTGTGTGTAGTACTGAGGGGGACACTAAAGCTGTGTGTCTGTATGTAGTAATGAGGGGAAAACTAAGGGAGGAGAACCTGTTGGGAGAGTCAAAGATGTAGAGGCAGATGGCAGCCTGTGTGTGGTGAGGTGAGCCGGTCACAGAACCCCCCGCTGCTTCAGCTTTACAGAACGAACAGGGAGAGTTATGTCAGTAAGGTGACACCATTTCACCCCAGCACCCACCAAACACACAACCACATAACGTATGTTCATGCACTTCACTCATCCATAAGGCCCTGCAACACACACATGTACTGGTTACGCAACATGCTGGGGAAAGGCCGACTGTTCTTTCCGCTCTCCTTCTACCTTTCTCTCTTTCTCACACACACACGCGCTCACAGCACCAGGGCAGCTGCAGCCGAATATGACAGGTGTCAGCTGTCTGCCTGTCAGTTCTCCTCCAGGCCTTCCAGACTTCTCTCACAGCCCCCTCCCAGACTCAGCCACCCCTCTCTCTCTCTCTCTCTCTCTCTCTCTCTCTCTCTTCCTCGAACATGGCTGTCAGAGCAACTGTCTAGTATGCTGGGGATATCTATATTGTTGTGTGATTTAGACTTTGTTAGGTCTCCTTGTCTGACAAAAAAAAGTCAACCCCTCAATTAAATGTAACCAGGACAGAAGACATTATATATCAGAATATCAAGCCTGTGTGAGCAGACTATCCACAATGAAATCTAGTGTAAATCATTATTAGAGAGTGCAGGCATTGTCTTTTGCAGAAGTGGGCTTCGGTGACTCATTATAATGATACATAAATTACAGTCTATGGTATAACACACAGGCTATGGAGAAGGCACGTATTTGAGAGGTCAGCATTTCAACCTTACAATTCCCGTATTTGGTGCCTGTTTAGCAAGCCAGACATTTAGAATGGTTGTTCTTGAGAGTAAAGCGTATTACCTTTAAATAAAGGTACAATGAGGCATTTTGGTTTCATGAGACTAGATAACTACACCCATTCCACGTAGTCATCCCGTTGTCATTTGAGAGTATATAGTCGGCTGTGACAGATAATGCAGGTGAACCAGCGCTGTCTTCCCTCCACAGGAATACAGAGGCACAATTACCTGTCACCCTGACTTTGATGGCAACGCCGATGCAGAGGCCTTGTTCAATGCCATGAAAGGCTTTGGTGAGTAAACATGGTGCCGATATCATTCTGCCAATATCATTTGTTTTTTCTTATCCTTCTGAAGTACAATTTTCTCCTTCCCTTCTTATTATGCATGAAAGGGATCTCTAAACAGAACACCTTTGAGGTGACATCACCGGACTTCAGCTAATGTGTTTGTTGAAAGGCCTATTTATAATGCTCCCTTGTGTTTTACTTGTGCACAAAAGTGCTTGGATACATTTGACTGTAGCCAGGCAGGAACTGACGTGTGTGGCTCAGTGCTCTGACGTGAATGTTCCATATTCCACAGGCAGCGACAAAGAGTCCATTTTGGATCTGATCACTTCCAGAAGCAATGCCCAAAGACAAGAGATTCGAGCATCCTACAAATCTCTCTACGGAAAGGTAAATGTAGTTGAACACAAAACGCTTTGAGAGGACAAATGTTTGAGGATTGTTTTCCAGAATACTGACCTGTTGCATCAGGAAATATGCCTCAGAATTTCTCAGGCTGGACAATAGAATGGAGCAACATTTTCAGGCCCACACCACAACTGAGTCAGCATACCATGGCATGGCGAATACCAAGGACTGTGAGCTATGCATGCGTACAACAATCTCTCTCTTTCAGGACCTGATAGATGATCTGAAATATGAGCTGACTGGCAAGTTCGAACGCCTGATCATCGCATTGATGAGACCTCCAGCATATCACGATGCCAAAGAGATGAAAGACGCCGTTAAGGTACAAAGTATAATCAGGCTGATTCAGCTGCAAACAGCTTTATGAACCTCTATGCTAGAGCATTTGGTCTTACCTTTGCTAATACATACAGCTTTTACTCACACACCACATATCATGTGGGTCTGCCAGCATTAATATAACCTCTAAGACAAATGGTTGTGTTGAAGTTTACTTTATCCAAATATAGTCAAAAGTAGCTATGTGTGCTTCTCATGCATGTCCAGATGTTTGTTATGTCTTTGCCTACTTGTCTCAGTTGTCGTCTTGCTTTGCCGCTCGTACTTTCATACATGTTTGCAGTCAATGTTTATCCTCTTAACTTGTTGTTTTTGTGCGTCTATGCTTTCAATGCTGGGTTCAGGAGGTAAGTGTGGGGGCATGGAAAGTTAAGTGCATGGGTGTTTATATAATCTGTAGTGGCTGACCTGTGGTTCTGTGTGTAATTTAGTATACAGATATAGTCAGTCTGCATTTTAGTCTACCTACTTAAGCAGTGAGTGGGCTTTTTAGAATAAACACAGAGATATTCACTGTGATATGAAAAAGGACCTATTATGCTCATTTTCAATGTTCATCATTTTATTTTTGGGGTCTACTAGAATAGATGTACATGCCTCAGTGTTCCAAAACATTATTTTCCTCACTATTACAGACCTAGTTAAGGAACTAGCAGGCAATTTAACAACACAACTAGCCGAAGAGGCAAGCAGTCATGTGGCTTTTTCATTAGCTGTTGAGGCACAGACAATGTATTCAGTGTGTTTACAGTTGTATGTGTTCATACAGCCAAATGTTTTCTTTAATCAAAACCTCTCATTAGTTGATAGTATGTCCTCTGCAAGGCTGTCTGTAGCCATTTGTTTTTGTAAAATGACACATTTGTCACACATGTTCTTAGCAGGTCACAATTTTTTTTTTATTGTACTATAGTTTTAACAAAAAAGCTTTGAACAAAGTTAATGTAATATTTGTAAAATTCTGTTTCATATTTGTCTTTGTTCTTCACTTTAAAAGTTTGATCTTTGATAGAGAAATGCAGGTGTCTTAACCCTAAATCAAAAGAATTTATGTTGTAATTACAGAGAAATGTGCTTACATATATTTTAATATTTATATAAATGCATGTACAATATTTTTACACTTGAATAAACAATAACTAACTGCAGAGACAGTTATTTAGCAATATTTTAGGGAGTGGTAACATTTATACAGTCTTAAAGTTTCAACCCGCCCTGAGGGCAACCATAATGCTGATGTGGCCCAGGGTGAAAATGAGTTTGACACCTCTGGTCTACTCAAATAGAATTACATGCTTCAGTGTTCCAAAACATATAATTTTCCTCATAAAGTCCATCTCTATTCACCCTCGGTCTGAAACACTCTGTAAGAGGTCCTGTGTTTTTAAGCCCTCTGTTCCGATGAGCCCAGTGTGGTCTGATTAGGCAGCTAGGCGGGCAATAGATATTGTGTTATGAGATTGGATCATCTTGTAACAAAGAAAAAGGGCTAGAAATCCAACAAGGCGTCGGAGAAAATTTGGACAGCTGAGAAAAGTGGTCCCTGTAGGAAAGAGTTACTCCCTCTGGGGTGTTACTTTGGGCTGTGTAACATACATAACACACTAAAAGGAAAGGGAAACACTGGAAAAGCATAATAGGCCCTCTTTAAGATGAGTGTAGAAGAGTTTGATCTTGTCTGTGTTTTCTTTCAGGGAGCTGGGACTAATGAGAAATGCTTGATTGAGATCATGGCCTCCAGAACCAATGAGCAGGTACATGCTCTGACGGAGGCCTATAAAGATGGTGAGAATTGTCCCCATGAAAACATTTAAGTACCTTTACGCAAGGTACCATGGGTAATGGAGTTTTATTGAATGTTGATGTCTTTATGTGATTGCAGCCTATGGCAAAGACCTTGAGGAGAGTGTTGTTGGCGACACTTCAGGACACTTTAAGAAAATGCTGGTTGTTTTACTCCAGGTGAGCGTGACACAAGATAGCACCCTCATTCAGACAAATGAGGTTCTAACATTAAAAATTGTTGCATGTTTTGTGTTCAACTGTATAAAAGATTACTCCAGCTAATGCTAAACGTCACAGAGGAGATACATATCATGGCTGTCTTGAAACCTAGATTCTGTTTTGAGTGTTTTGATCTACTGTACATGAAAACCCATTAAGCTGCATGAGAGTCTTAGTGAATAATGACCATCGCTAGTTTATTTCACTCTATCCTTTTGATGAATGGGATTTGAAATTAATTTCCTTATGCTTGCTTGAGTAATTTCACTGGAGCGGCTGGGCTGTCAATCTTAAATGTGACTGTAACATACTGTATGGATCGGAGTCCAACAGGACTCAAGTGTTTGTGTTTTGCTCCGTGTTTCACAGTTGGCTCTGAATGACAGTGTGGGTGTACAACTAGCTATAGTACATCATAGAAATGTGTCTGTGTTTGTGACGTGTCGACTCCTCATTGGCCTACGGAGCATAACACTCCACTACTTCATTGGTCAGAATTTAGTTGGTGGCCAGTGTCTGACAAAGGACCCTGTAAACACAAGTTGTATACTCTAGCACGTTGTATACAACAGCATGTCGCTGTGTTCGAATGAGAAGCTGAATGTGATGTTTGGTTTGCTTCGCTTCGCCAGGGGACCAGAGAGGATGACGAAGTCGTGTATGAGGACCTAGTGGAGGAGGATGCACAGGTGTGTGAACCAGACTCCCTATAAGAACATCTGTCAGGCTCCAGTGGGAGAACATCACAACAATGAACTATAACAGCACGTCTTTATATATTTTATCGCTGTAATGGTAAAAAAAAAGCCACTTGATTGACAATACCTTAAAAAGTGTTATGCAGCAAACTTTTGGCAGGATTTTGGTAGTTTTTCCAGAGACAGTGTAAGTCCTCTACAACATATTTGCCTAAGATAAGAGCTCAGCTCATGAATCCAGTTGGGCCCTTTGGCCAAAGGAAACATAGACATCTGGGCCTCTGGTCAGTGAGCTGTTTGAGGACTGTGGTGTCTTAGTCTGAGCTGAGTGTCGCCCCCTGGTGGTTATAGCACCTGTACAGTGCAGGCGAGGAGCAGTGGGGCACAGACGAGGCCAAGTTCATCATGCTGCTGGGAAACCGGAGCGTCAACCATCTCAGGCTGGGTAAGATGGCTCTTTCTTTCTTTCTCTCTCTCTCTCTCTCTCTCTCTCTCTCTCTCTCTCTCTCTCTCTCTCTCTCTCTCTCTCTCTCTCTCTCTCTGTCTGTGTGTATGTGTGAGACCCATTTGCACATAACTGTGATATCTCCCTCTCAGGCCAATTGACCCTGACCCTGCATTATGTGATACATGTTTATGATTTAAGCCTCTGTTTTAATACATGATGTCTAGTGTTAGTATTAGATGTTTAGTGTTGAAGCTGAATTGTGTAGGATGTAGTGGCATCTAGTGGTAAGATTGCTGAATTGCAACCAACTGAATACCCCTCCCTTTTTAGGAGTGTAGGAGAACCCTGCAGTGGCCATCATGTGCCATAAAAAGGCAAATGGCCCTCTCTAGAGCCAGTGTTTTGGGCTCAGTCTTAACTAATATTATACACAAATAAAATAATAATCATGATTAAAACATTACATTTCTGCATTTTCTACTAAGGTGTTTTGTGTTTGTTTTGTGTCTGTGTGCAGTGTTTGATGAGTACCAGAAGATTGCAGAGAAGTCTATTGAGGAAAGCCTCAGGAGTGAACTCTCTGGGGATTTTGAGAGACTAATGCTGGCTGTCGGTATGTCTTAGTTACCCAAAAAAATGTCATGTATTCTCACTACTTTATCAGATCTGTGAACGTCTTCTTGACCCTCCTCTCTTATGCAGTTCAGTGTATCAGGAGTGTGCCCATGTTCTTTGCCAGGCGTCTCTACAAATCCATGAAGGTGAGTTGTCATGCCTCGTATGTGTGTGTGTGTGTGTGTGTGTGTGTGTGTGTGTGTGTGTGTGTGTGTGTGTGTGTGTGTGTGTATGGACTGTATGTACTGAATGTATGTATGTGCTGTATGTATGGTATGTATGTATGCACTGTATGTACTGTATGTTTGTATATATGTACTTATGTATGTACTTATGTATGTAGGTATGTATGTATGTGTGTATGTATGTATGTATGTATGTATGTATGTGTGTATGTATGTATGTATGTATGTATGTATGTATGTATGTATGTATGTATGTATGTATGTATGTATGTGTGTATGTATGTACTGTTTGTATGTATGTACTGTATGTATGTATGTATGTTTGTATGTGTGTATGTATACATGTTAACTTGTATGTTTGTTTGTACTGTATGTACAGTAAGTATGTTTGAATGTATGTATGTATATAAACAGGTATGTTTGTCACCATAGCTGTTAGTATTTTCACACCTGCACACAGTAATGATAGACTTGCGTGGTGTTATCTGTGTATCCCTCCAGGGTTTGGGCACAGCTGATGACACACTGATCCGGATCATGGTGTCCCGTGCCGAAATCGACATGCTGGACATCAGGGAATGCTTCCGTCTGCGCTATGAGAAGTCCCTTTACAACATGATCCAGGTTGGATTTTTTCCCGGATGCATTTCACAGATTTCATATAATAAACCACTGCATGATCAGAACTTGTTTCAACGCATTAGAATGTGTAGTTGGCTCTAGTTATTGTCTCTATCATGTTCTTTTATACAGTTGTGATTGGCATAGAAACTGCAACATCTTCAAAGCAATTGGCTGCTTTGAATAAAACTGCATGTGTAATTTACATGAAATCTGTACACCCCATAGGATGACACCTCTGGGGAATATAAGCGAACCCTTCTGAAGCTGTGTGGAGGAGATGATGAGTGAGTCTCTCTTTTGTGAAAAGAATCTTTTTGTGTTGACTTTGCAGAGAAAAAAAAGTTCTGTGTGAAAGCGTGCAAGTTGTAGTGACTCATGCCAGGCAGTAGGTGGTGACATTTACTTTATCATATGTATATTTCCAACCTTGACTGTCTGATGGCTGACTTTGTTGAGGTGGTAAAGTAGTTTGCTTACTCAGTTTTACAGTACTTCATTTTAATCCTCACAGACCCTCGAAATGACATGCTACTTGAAATGTAGAAATTACAGTCACATGAAGCAACGAATACTTTAATATATCGTAAACAAAAAATATGACAATATGTAACCTTCTATTGTTTTTTTTGTTTACTTTGTAGATAATACGGTGGCACAAAATATCATGATGCTATTAGTAAAGTTCAGTAACTAAAGATTAATTATTTCTCAATTAAAGGTTGGAAGGCCTTTTGTTGGAAAATTGCACGCACTAAAAAGTGTTTGGGCCAGTTCCAGGGAAATATCCCACCAGCTTTGCGGACTCTCTGGGCCTCCTGATCCTATCTCGGATATGACCATGGGTCCTTGACAAAAAATGAACTAAGACCGAAGCTAGGGGAAAAACACAGAGAAATCAAAAAGTGTTTTTTGTTCCATTTTACTGAAGTGAGGCACTGGCGTATAGGTGTTCAGAAACCTGCTCTTGAAAAACAGTCGAAAAATGAAAATGAAATACGAAAGTGCTTTTATAGCAGGTGTCATTGCAAAACACCTTATGTCTTGTGTTGTAGTGTATGGGATCGTCTGACTGCATAGGCCCTAGATAGTGTAGCCTTAATGACAAGATGATTTATGCTGCAATGTGACTCCATCTCTCTGTTTCACTTTTCTCTTTTGTCTACAGCCTGGCTGGAGAGTTCTTCCCAGAAGCTGCCCAGATCGCCTACAAGATGTGGGAAATCAGTGCCATGACCAAAATTACGGTACATAGACAAAAACAGACACATACACACACACACACACACACACACACACACACACACACTCACTCACTCACTCACACACACACACACACACACACACACACACACACACACATATATACACACAAAAACACAGACTTGCAGAAACACATACACACACACACACACACACACACACACACAAACACATGTATACACACAGAAACACAGACTGGCAGAATCACGTATACACACACACACAAATACACATGTATACACACAGGAACACAGACTGGCAGAAACACACACACACACACATATGCACACATACTGATGGTAATTCTTCTACCACAGACTTAGAGACTCAGTCAGACAACGGTGACCAATCAGTAAACAAGGCTTTATTCATTTGGCTGTTCACAGATGGAGAGGTTAGCTTCACAAAAAGATAAGATTCACCAACATCTCTAAATAGTCTGAGTTGAAGGATCCTATCAGGTTGACAGGAGAGGGTCATAATCAATAGACACTATCATACATAGATATGATATGCGACCACTTTCCAACCAAAGAGGCAACATGCTAAGTTAATGAAGGCTGTCCTGATTGTGACAGAGCATGCAAAGAATAACAGAACAACTCTGACCTTGCAGACAGGCAGAAAGTCTAGGGGGAAAAACCTTTCATAGACTTCTCAGCCTTAAGACAGACCACAGAGTACAGACATGCAAGGAACTGAGATATCGTTAAGATACTTTTCTGTGTGAATCTGATTCTAACTATAAGATATATATGAATAATGATTCTGATTTACAACTCTTTCAATACACATACACATACATGTGTACAGACACACACACACACACATACACACACACACAAACACACACACACACACACACACACACACACACACACGCACAAACACGCACAGAAGCACTTATACAGACACACATGCCCTTTGTGGCCATATACAGACAAATAACCTCAGACACACTTTTTTTCTGTTTGCACACACAGCTACTTTTTTCTGTAAAGTCCTCCTCCAGGCTAGCATGGCATGAGTGCCTCACCTCAGGTGACCTCAAGTGACCTCTCCCAAGCAGCCCTCTGCTCTGTTTACACACTCACTGTTCAGCAGCATGCCACCCCACCCGCCTGTGTGGCCTTAGCACACAATCAAAGAAAGTCAACATGTAAGTTATATTTAAAAAATAATAACACAAAGTTAAAAATAAAAGCCAAATTACAGTAAACACTAATTAGGTCATCCATTGTAGGCCTGGCTCTTCCTTCTGGCTGTTTTTACTCACACCCAAACCTCTCTCTAGCAACAACAAGCAGGCCTATGAATGCTAGCATCAGCCATAGCTAGAACCAAAGCATGACGTGCAATGCATTCTGGGTAGTCTTATGGTGGAAAACTCATATAAATGCAGTCCATTTGTCATCTACTTTTGTTTTGTCAACAGATGCGTCCTAGGTATCAATCAAACATGCCTCTTCTTGTTGTTCTGCGTCTTCGCTCTCCACTTTTGAATATGTTTAGTCCACCACTGTGTCATCTTCCATGTTCAGCATAAACTGGTGACTGATTAGATGTAAGGTTATTTCTAAAGTGGTTTCTGTGCCGTCTGCGCAGTTTAAAAATGAGACCTTGGAACAGGGCCATTTTCCCTCCGCAATCTGTCACCTGGTCCCTGGCCTCAAAAAGCCCGGTGTTTCAAGCAGATGGCATTTTTGGCCGGCTGCGTATCTGTCTAACTGAGTTAGCTCTTCCCAGGAGGTGCAGACATGTCCTTTGACAATAACTGGTTATGTGTGTGCACCCAATCCTCCACAGGGTACCACTGATTTCTGGTGTGAGACTTTGAAATGAAGAACAATGAGACTTCTGACCGTACATACAGACCCATATGTGAGAGACAGACATTCCGATTCACATATGTACAAAGCAGGCCATTGTGCTTTGGTCTGTTAAGCTAATACTTCTGCCCTTTTGAACCTTGCATTCGGAAATTTCATTACGGAAGTGAAGTTATTGTTGAGTGTGAGCGTGTGTGTGTCTGTCTCCGCGTACACAGATACATGTGCCTGCTTGAGAGGGTTCATCCTATCTAAATTAACACTATAAGATCACTATAAGTCATATCGTTGGATACATTACAACACCCCTATACAAAATTACAAAATAAATATTTGAAGTAGCACATTACCAAAAATATTTGTATTTACTGATACTGTATAGTTGATCATTAAAATGTATTTTGAAAGTACATGTGGTTTAGATGATATATAGATATTCAGATTCATAACTAGATAGATAGACAAATAATTCTGATATAATATAAATAACAAGTCATTAATATTGAGATTATTAGATACCAATATGAACTGCATCATCTCTGTATAGATACAGGTCTTGTATTATGTACTTGTGCCAAGCCTAGGATTGTATAGGGACGATGCAGCCCACTAAAACTTTGTGCCTCAGGTTGTTGAAAGATGCAGTGGCTCATCATGATGCCTTGGTGTGCATGTGTGGCTTTGTTTCATGCTCTTCCAAACTCAACCCGTTATCCTCTCTTGCTCGTCCAAACTCACCCCATTATCTTCTCTTGTGCGCAGCCAAGAGGAACGCTCTGCCCCGCTTCAGACTTCGACCCATCCAGTGATGCCCAGGACCTACGAAAAGCAATGAAGGGCTTTGGTAAGCTAAATGCCTTTTAAAAATAAATGAATTAATTAATAGAAACATATTTTAACCTACGGGAGGGGGACTAAATGCCTTTATTTGGACAGGAAAGTGGAGAAAGACAGGATAATGATCAGACAACATACAGTGTAAAGATCAGGCAATAACAGGCCATTTTTAAATGTGTTTCCAACTATGGAAGTTAACTCCCATAAGCCACATCCTTGACAGCAGGCGGCCATTTTACGAGTGTAACAGCATTGTCTAATAGTCATTTGAGGTAGTGGTCACTGAGACTGCATGGCCCAGCATCTGTGTTTCTCCACCGTCATCAGGCACAGATGAAGACATCATCATCGACATCGTGGCACAGAGGAGCAATGAGCAGAGGCAGGAGATCAGACAGGTCTTTAAGTCCCTCCTGGGAAGGGTAAGATGCTCATGGCAGTCATGGCACGCTTCACATTGGTGCTTTCCATTCGAGCTGTAAAAAGGGTGCACAAGGAAGCAGCCATCATTATAATCACACACACACATCCACCCTGGAAATCACCTGAACTGGCAGCGCTTGAGCTGATTACAACCACTAAGAAGCAAAAAAAAAAAAAAAAAGCAATGATTAACTTTTCACTTTGTTATCAAGTACCGAGCTCCTTCAGACTGTATAAAGAGACTATATAAGGGTTTTCTTTCAGAATGTATTATAATTGCAATATAATTACATTGCACAATAACAGTTGAATCTAATCTAATACACAGTATTATAACCTTCCTTTCTCTCAGGACCTCATGGCCGACCTCAAATCTGAGCTTTCTAAGAACCTGTGCAGACTGGTCTTGGCTTTGATGATGACTCCACCTGAGTTTGATGCTAAGATGATGAAGAAAGCCATGGAAGTAAGCTGGCATATGTGTGTGTGTGTGTGTGTGTGTGTGTGTGTGTGTGTGTGTGTGTGTGTGTGTGTGTGTGTGTGAGAGAGAGAGAGACAGAGTGGGAGATACATATCTGTATGCTGTGTTTATCATGCCTAAACTGACTCATTCCCCCACTTGTATGTTCTAAGAAATCAGCGCATATACTACCCGTCAGCTTACATGTATAGTGTTGGTTCTGAAGAAAACAGCGCATATAAACCACGTCATCTTATATGTATAGTGTTGGTTCTGAAGAAAAACAGTGCATATAACGCACGTCATCTTACATACAGCGCAGGTACTGCACGTCAGCTAACATTCATGGTGTTGGAAATTCTTCAGAAAGCTCAACAGGAAGACTGGAGACATGACCAATTGTAGTCTCATGGTTTTGTGGTCATACTTGACTTGATCTGCAGTTAAACGACATGACCCAACAACCCATGACCCAATACTGAAAACAATGTGGCCATAGAATATTCTCTCTATTTTCAGGCAAAATGTCATATGATGGGCTTTTAATGGGTTTCCTATGGAAAACGTTATTACCAGTCCAAACACATTTCTACAAATAGATACAGTATATTCACTCAGTTCCTTCAAATCCCCGCTCATGATTGTTATAATGTTCAGTTTATGTTATGTTATTATTTTAGAGGGTGTAGTTGTGATGCTGTTAAACTGTATTGAACCGAACACTAAATTCTCTAAATTGGGCTTAGCCTCACCAATTGAAATGGGGTCGTCAAAATAGTAGAAGCACGTTAGTATAACACAATACCTTTTTTCAATAGGACAACAATTAAAGGCCCATCATATGACATTATACTCGAAAATACAGGGAATATTATAAATTTACATTTTTACAGTACAGTACAGAAACAGGTCCATATTGGGTACTATTCTTTCATTATAAACTAAAGATTGACCTAGTTGACCTAGACTGGACATAAACTCATGTACAATCTGTCATGCCCTGCCCAGGGACAAGGGATGAAAACTAGCTAACCTAGCTAATTCCGGTGCATTTACATTTTCTGGGAAATGTTTATCAATGTACACTGTCCCTTTTCAAATAAACGCAGAAATAAAAATAAAGTTGCCTGCTTAAACGTCTTTTCTCTACGTGCCCAAGGGGGCGGGGACTGATGAACACGCTCTAATCGAGATCCTGGTGACGCGGAGTAATGAGGAAATCCACGCCATGTGTGCAGCCTACCAGGAAGGTGAGCAACAGGAAGGGACAGAAACACGTCCCACATGAGGAGACGGACGGCGGCGGGTTTTGATGGTTAAGACCGGTTCCTTTGGTTTTGGTCTTTGTTTTGTTTTGCTTTAAGTTAATGAAACCATTACCTGAACTAATTTGCATTCATGTGTTGAAATATTTCTTTGAAGTTTGAATTAAATGTAAAGCGACTCTAGACATATTACATTTTTATCTTGCATCAGTATTTATTACACGTAAAAACAGGATGTCTGACGTTCTTTTCCCTTCGAGGAGATTTCAAATCTAAGGCCTTTGTGCCAGATGTTCACCAAAGCATACATATGCATAACACATACCTAGAGATTAAGATACCATTTCAGTCCCTTAATGTCCCAGCATTACTTTGCTGTATAAAGTGTCAATGTTTACTTCATAAGACTGATCTCAATGAAAAGCATCAACACTGACAATCAATGTATTTCAGCCTATAAGAAGAGTCTAGAGGATGCCATCACATCAGATACCTCCGGTCTCTTCTGCAGGATCCTCGTTGCACTAGTGCAGGTATGTGTAGACCCTTTCTCTACACATGACAACAGATGGAAATATACATTAAACAGATGGAAATATACATTAAACAGAACACAGATACTAGAGGTTATCAAGTATGAATCATTCATATCATTGATTAGCCATTGATCATGAGTACTGCTTCTGCAGATGTCAAGATGTCTGTTGTGTTGGCTTCTCTATGGTGAACCATGCCATTTTATTTTCCCAGGGGGCGCGAGAGGAAGGGCCAGCAGATATGGACAGGGTAGAGGAAGATGCGAAAGTAAGTGTGAAATATACAATGATTCAAGTTTTCTTTTATTTCCACTAAAATAATTGCATTATTATATGAATGTTTACAATCGGTTGGACAGTTGGAAGACCGGATGGACCTGTTGAGGATTTTTTAACATGCAGATGGTTTGTTGTTTGTCTTCACAGGCACTGGCAGACGCGTGCAACGATGACTCTAGCGAGATGGAGGTGAAGTTCATGACTATTCTGTGCACCAGGAGCTTCGGTCACCTGAGGAGAGGTAAGTTAGGCACAACATCTGTCTCTTTCAAGACGATATGAAATCCTGAACATAGCTTGTAGCGTTATCGACCGCTGTGTAGACCTCAACGCTGAGCTCCTGGTTGTTTTGGCCCACAGTGTTCCAGGAGTTTGTCCGATGCTCCAACAAAGACATTGAGCAGATCATTAAGAAAGAGATGTCAGGAGATGTCAAAAACGTCATGTTTGCCATTGGTAAGCTTTACACGTTTTACTACTGACAAGAAGGACTGAAATGAATGGCATAGATAGCAGAAAGTGCTCAATATGAAATGCCTCTGTCTCTATGATTGACTCTCTTTTGTGTTCAATCCAGTGAGGAGTGTTAAGAACCAGCCCTCCTACTTTGCAGACCGTTTGTACAAAGCCATGAAGGTAGAGGCATTCTATCTGTCTCTTGTCTTGTCTTGAATTACTATGGCAGATGGGTGGATGTGTGCGATGGCTGTTTGTGTTGACTATGTGACATATTAGAATATTTGATGTTATATTATCTGTGTATCTGTTCAAGTATTTGATGTTGACTTTGTATCTGCTTAAGTATTTGATATTGACTTTGTATCTGTTTAAGTATTTGATATTGACTTTGTGTCATGTTTTGTGTTTTTTTTTCTCGTGTCGCTTGTATCTCTCCTCCCTTCCTAAGGGCTTGGGCACCGATGACAGGGCACTCATTCGCATCATGGTGTCCAGGTGTGAGATCGACCTCTTCAACATCCGCAAGGAGTTCAAAGAGACGCATGACGCGTCGCTCCACGAATTCATCCAGGTAGAAGCGTTTGTCGTAAGTTATGGCCTTCTTGTCTTCTGTCACACCGCCTGTGATACGGTACCGATAATGTATTGCACCATGAGATATGGACTGATATTTACTGCACCAGATATTGCCCTGAATGTCGCACATCCCCTTTTGCTTGTTTGGAGAGGAAGAGATCATGCTACACACTCCTATGGGGACCTATTCAGCACAGCTGTTTAGGAATTTCCCCTGCATGCATGACTTCCTCTCTGAAGCCTGCGCATGACCGGATGAGGGTTTATGTGACAGGAAGCGCTCAAAAACCTATACTCTTTGTGGTAACATCGCTTGAGAAGCTCATAATGAAAAGCTTTTAGAATTTAGAAAAGTATAAATATTCCTTGTAAAATGCACCAACATATATATTTTAAGTGCTACATGTTAAAAGTAATATCAAATGTACAGAGATGAGTATATATTATAGTTTTTTTTTTATTATTTGAGCGGTAATTCAGTGACACTAATAGGTATTGAACATCATTCATCATATCATATAATTTTTGTGAGATTCAGACAAAGGTTTAATTCAGGCAGTTTTTCTACGATCACTAAGAATAAGCATTATTTGACACCATGGTTGTGGGTTAAAGGTTCTTGATCTAATTATGGCTTAAGTAAAGTCAGTGTATCTTTACTAATGGCACTTCCTCATCAAAGTAGTGGAATAACAAATCTAAATGACCACTCTTACTGCGGATCGCTGCTGATAAGGCTGGAGATAAAACAGCTTAGATGGTGTGAATTCTGGCTGATGCATGACTGCCATGATATTGTGTGTTGGCTGGCCGTTGTGTCTTCTGTTTCCTTGACTACACGCCACGTTTGAGTTTGCGTCGTGTGTGGTTTGTTGCCAAAAGGTCAGATTGCTTCAGAGAGCTCCTTCTGAATGAAACGTGGTCCATGCCTTAGCCCCCGGTACCGTCACAGGATTGCGCAATTAAAGGCCAAACAGCCCCATGAGGTCACAGCCAGCCTAGCCTCCCGTCTGGTGTTCCACTTTCACTCAGTTTGTTTTGCGACCTTCGTCACGATCGCCATGTGTCAGCAAACGATGCTCTTGGTAGTTTCAATAATATGATTGATGTATCCCTGTATTGGATTCAAAATTGCCACTTCCTCTTTTTTTTTTAGGGTGATACTTCTGGTGACTACCGCAAAACCCTGCTCATGCTTTGTGGTGGAGAGGACTAACGCTCTGGACGCAAGTTGCCACAGCAACCGCCACAGACACAGACACAGACCCCATAAGCATCCTGTGAACTGGGCACCGTCCACTGCTCCGGGGTGGAGGAAAGTGAAGGCCCACTATATGACCCCCCCCCTTGCCGCTGCCACTCAATGCCAAAGCTTGTGACCTTTCACCCTTGCACTTTTCCCAGCAATACTTTATCACTCACTGTGTCTGACCGTCCCTGTGTTGGAAAGGGATTGTGTAATTGTTTTATGTTCTTTTTTTAAGGAGTATGTATGTATTTGAAGTTTATGGCATTACAGTTGTGGAAAGCTGTGAAACCTAGCAACCTAGAAGATTTACTGAGAGTGTTCTAGTACAGCTGTTGTGTAGCTGTTGTTGCATTAGCCGTCTGTAGCCATCAAATAACAGTGCTATCCCTTCAAATAAAAGGAAAACCTGTTCAAATGTATCCTTTGTGTGATTTTGAGAAGTTATCTTCCCTTCTGCTATAGATTTTCCTTTCCTTTGTTTTGAGAAGCGATTTGTCATACATCACAACTTGTTTTGTCCCTGGGTTTGCCAATGTCTGCATTACTAGTCGCTCTTTGTTCTGCTGGTGTACTGTAAACAATAGAAATAGATTTGGTGCCTTATAACAGAGTACAATCTGAGAGAGCGTAGTTCTCCATTCACCTCCATTCTAGATGTGAATCACCATGATGAATTGTGTTGCCCTCTTTAATGATTAGCTTGTTAGACTGTGAAAATTCCCCATTGTAATGTATGACTGCATAAACTGCAAATGTAGTTTAATGCCTTTTACATTTCATGGTTTACTATTCTCAATTGAGTTGTACTGGTTTTTAAATGTTATATCATTTCAGTACTTTGAACTTTAATCAACCGAAGAACAACTTGTACTGGATCTGCTTGTCTGTCAATCAATCTTAGTTTACGACTAAAGAATATGTCCAATCCTGTCTCCACAAGCCACCACAAGATACATGACGCCAAAGTTTTGTTTCCGATAACTGAGGATGTTTTTGTTGATTTGAAGATGGACATTCACAGTCTGCCTTTTGTCCCTCACTCATGTGCTTCCCTCTCTATCCCACACCCATGTGCCCTTCCTGCCCCCCCCCCCCCCCCCCCCCCCCTACACACACACACACACACACACACCACTTCTTGGGAATGTTTATGATTACCCCCAATCACACCCCCTGATGGTTCCTGATTCCTGACTTTCTGTGGTGGCACTGACAGTGGTGTCATATGTCACTATAATATTTTGAGTGCTTGACAAGAACAGCCCCGACAAAGGCAGTCCTCACCACCCTACTTCACTCTCTGTCTGGCCACATATGCCTGTGTGAGAGCAGCTGTTGTCAGGCCATCTTTGAGTTAAAAGAGGAAAGGAAGGAAAAAAAAAAAAAACAGTGAGGCTAGGAAATCCCCTGCCAAAATCCGTCGCAACATCAGTAATGTGTGCAGCGGATTTGCAGTCACAGTGCAGAAAGGAACAGCAGAGTAGCACATTTGTTGACGTTAGTTTGAATAAAAGTATGGTTGATAATGTCATCTACTCATGCAGATGTGTTTGCTGTTTCTCGCCATGATCAGTACTGAAAACACTGATGGAATCACCACACAGAATCTTTTCACGGTTTTGACTGTTAAGACATTGTGTCTATTCTAACTGTCTACAATAGGAAAGTAAGCCTAACTGTTCAGTCGCGTATTCCATGCAAGCTCATTGGGCAATGCATGTACATTTGTGTAATAGTTAAACAAATCAACATAGAAATTGGCATCAAAAGAAAACAGTGTGCTGTCCAAACTCTGTTGCCTCGGGCTGGAAAATATAAGGATGCAGGTGTGTAATGTTCTGACAGGGATTTTTCTCTGAAGGGAAGCGGCAATGTCAAGCTTTCTTTCTTTAATTTGACACTTTGCCCAGTCGTGGTTGTTCCAAATGCCTCACTATTTAGTGTTTCGAATAAGCAATGAGAAAGTATTTTAGGGAAAAGATGCACTGGTACACTTGTTCATTTCAGACCACTTTAACCTCTCTCTGCTCAGTTATAAACCCCAGAATATTTTCAATACGCCTTGGAAGCCAGAGAGTAGAATTTAAATAGTATGTTTTTTATTGTAGGGGACGAACAGCACACATAATGGTACAAACTGTTGCTGTTTTCTGGTAACACTTAACTAGAGCAACTGAACTTCTTGGACAGACACCAGGTCCCCCTTTTCGAGCTGAAAATATCAGGGCCTTTCACTATGTGGGAATTCCCCCTGGCTGTCTAAATACACAGTGAATTCGCTTCCCCCCCAGCCACCAGTTTCCTTAAAAAACGCCTCTCGGACACAAGCTAAAGTGTGTAGGTGAGTGTTTGTTTTGTATTTTCATACAATAAAAATCGTGATTCAGTTTATATTAATGCTGTTTTAATTCATAATAATATTAATGCTATTTATTTTGTGGTTGCTGAAAATGTCCCCTGTGTTTTGTAGAATTTTGTATCTTCCCTCCTTTTTGAGACAGATTGTACAACATGTACGGCAATCAGGGGTCGTTTTTGTTTACTAAGTATGTGAATGATATGGATTTGGTTATCATAATGATCACATATATCCTTTATAATAAAAAAAAATAATGTTACACTCACTTAGTATATATTATTATTTTGTATGAGTCGTGTGAACCGGTGTGGGGTTCAGTTATAAGAACAGAGGCAATCTTGCTGGAGACACGAATACATTGTGCTCAACTATAGTTATATGATAATACAGATGTGAATGTTCACATATTGATGGGAGTAGTGCTTTGGTGACATTATAAATTATACATTTCAGTTTATACGGTATTTGTTGCTTGACATTTTATATCATAGGAATTCTTTGTGCTATAATTTTAAGTATCCAATACTAATACTAATACTAATACAGTTAAACAAGAATAAGCAACAACATCTTTGTTAGGACTTCTGCTAAGTCTGTGCAGCAGCCAGTGAACTTTAAACACTCACCACCAGTAGCCTAATTCTGGAGATTATAAGGCTTGATATGTATTTTATTTCTGTTTGCAATCTGCAGGGCAATATATGTTTGTTAAAGATTTGTCAAACAAAATAAACCTGGAAAATAAAATAGGCCTACAATAAAGTCCTGTCTTGACAGTAGCATGTGCAAGTTAGGCTACCCAGACAGTAAGTTAGGTTACTTTGTCAGGCATTAAACAATTTTTGGATATTCAACAGCATCTGAAATGACGTTTAGTTTTGGTAAGCCTACATGGTCTATAGCAATTCATCATTAAAACATTTTAGGAAGTTAAAATGAGTTCGATCAATACATTTGTGGTTAACACGCACAAACAATTCCTTTACCAGACTTAAGTACAAATAAAACGTAATCACAGTAAACATTGTTAAGCCCTCTTTATGGAAGTGGCCTGGACCAACTCATATATTGGTTCGGAAATGTATTTCATAAGGATAAAGATTTTAAAAAGAAAACATTTACCATTTGAAAATTCACAGTAATTAGTCATCAGTAATTTCACATTCCAGTCGAATAATAACTCCTCTAAAACATATCAACACTAACTTTAACACTTTTGTCATTTAAGCCGATAATTCTGAACTTTGTCTTTAAAAATTAAAATAAGCAAGCAATATGAAGCTCGGCATTGGCTCACTGGGCTGTCAACCACGGCTGTTTACATCAAGTGTTAAATGGAATTTCCCAGGTTACGACATGGACCACTTCCGCAAATTTTTGGATAAACGAACATACGTCTCCGTCTGAAGGTAGCTAGTCTCCGGTGTCTTTTGAATTGTAACCTGTGCCTATTTGTTATAGAGGCCATTGTTTGTTTATGTTCGCATAGGGATGGCTTGTACTGTATGACTTTTTTTGTCGTAGGAAGTATCTTTAACCGTTTAGTCAACAACTGAACGAGGTATTTAACATTAACGATCAGGTTGTACATCACCTGTTGTTAGCCAGTTGCTAGCCGATTGTGCTGTATGTCTGATATCTTCTCAAGAAAATATCGTTAGCCATTTGGCAATAGCTAACTTAGCCAAATTTAGCTAACAGTTACTGCTTTGTGTGTAAAACCCAAAAATCATGATTAGGGATACTACGATGTCTTGCTTGATGGGCCCCATCAGCTGTAACGTTATGTGGAAGATTAACCTCAATGTTGCGACCTGTCGTCCAACCATACCTATTTGAAAAGTAGCTTGCCAACCAGATGATTTCTTGTTTGTTATGTACCTTTTTGCATATAGCTATCAAAGCTTGCTATGGTGGCTAGCTAGCTCGTATTGTCAAGTCACTGGGTACCAATTGCGAGCGATTAGTCACCATATTACATCGACATTACCTTCGGGCAATGATTTGTAACGTTTAGCGTTATAGTGTTAGTCAATACGCTTGCTATTCTTCTTAGCTGTTTAGGGAACCAAGCCTGCTAGGATAATATAGCTATCAGTTTGACATACGGTGGTTCTCTGGAAAACTTATATCAGTCGACCTTTCACGAAAAGAAACCACGATGTCTTGTCATGGCTTTATTGGCAATGTGATCTTGTGTAGTCGCTAGCTGGTTAGTAACTGCTCTACCTGGCCTGTGGCCAGTAGTCATTTCATTGTAGGATCTATCCATATTTTTTGCTAAATTGTGGTTGAGCATCCCAGTTTTTCTGTGCGTGGAGAGCATATGAAGCTTGCAGACAAAACTATGAAGAGAAAAGACAACGGAATTATTCAAAGCCTTTGGACATTACTTTGATATAGGCCTATATTATGTGGCTGATAAACAAACATCTGAAATCTGAACATTCAGTATTTATATAGTAGCTGTGTTGTTTAGCACGTACAGGGATGCTCAGAATGGACTGCCTCGCCAGTATATACCAAGACACGGCTATAATAAGAAACATTAAAACCATAGAGGAGTCTAGCCTAAGCGTTTCAACAACATCATCTTTATTGTGGGTATAATCCTTGGTTATTCCAGGGGGGCCTTTAGCTACTGTGCCTGTTTTTTTCTGTAGCTCTCGTGTCCATTCAAATCACCTGGTTTTAAATAGCAACTAAAAAAATCCCCTGCACGGGAGCCATTCAAATGTCAAGCCTTTGAATTGTAAATGTTCAATGCACTTGTGAGGTACACAGACTGAGATCTATTCTGTGCCTACAGGAGTTCCTGGCAGGTTTGCTGAACAATGGAATTTATCAGGTCTTAAAGTGTGGGGGAAACAAAAAATATGAATGTTGGGCTATCTCTCAACTGTATGTCTATCTTTGTTTCTTTCTGCCTGCCTGTCTCTCTCTCGCTCGCTCTCTCTCTCTCTCTTTCTTTCTCCCTCTATCTCTCTCTGCCTCAGAAATCATGAGTGCACAGTGTTGAGGTGGCAGTGATGGAAGGAAAGGGCCCATACCGAATTTACGACCCCGGTGGGAGCGAGTGCAAGGTCCGAGAGGAGTCCAGCGGCAACAGTAGCTACAGGAAGCTTCTGGAGGAGAACAGTGTGCTGAGGGAGCGAATGAAGGGCCTGAAGAGTCTAGGTAAGCAGCCAGCCCTGAGCCATTACTGTTCCCATCAGCCAATATTAAGCCTTTCACACTCCTTTCCTGTCTCAAGTACCAGTTATTTTCAAATGTGTGGAATATGCTGTAAATTGGAGCGTCGGATTCATTTGGTGTTTGCGGTTCGCCAGGCGAAGAAAGGTGTTGACAATGCCAGTACATGGACATCTCACCTTATGAGACAGAGGTCCTTTTTTGCATAGATGTCATTTGATCCGGTCAAGTCTTTAAGAGTCATTGCAGTATTAAAATAAGAGAAGTGAAGAAAACAGTGCTATGTCTTCTTTCAGAAGGCAAAGGGACCCTAGTAATATTTAGTCACCCTAAATGGCGCCCCTGTTTTGTAACTCACTTTAAATAAAGGCATTTGCTAATGTAATACATGTTATACATGCAACACTGAACAGCAGTGGTCTGCAACCTAAAAAGTATAAGGTGTCTGTGTGTGTATCTCTGTGTGTGTGTGTGTCTGTGTGTGTGTCTGTGTGTGTGTGTGTGGTGGTGTATAATTATCCATTTAGTTCTCTATCTGATGATTTGTGAATTCATTTGAAAAGCACTTTTTGACACTGTAAAATAAAAGCACAAAGACATGTCACCTAAATTTGGAAACACGAATTGAGAGGTGACCTTTTTTGAACTTACTCAGTCATTTAAAAAAAAATTTGTCCCGACCGGTTCCCTTCTAATGCTGTGATGTGATGTGATCTGAACACAAAGACATTGCATAGAAGAATGTATTGGGCGGACAGGAGCTGCGTGCCAGATTCAGACAGTGATTTCATAATGTGTTTTTTTGTTTTATTTCTTCATCTCTTGTCTCTCTCTATCCCTCGCTCTCTGTCTCTCTCCACAATCTGTCCCTCAGGAGATCTTCTGGAGGAGTCTCAGATGGAGGCGTCCAAGCTGAGGAAGAGGGTGGAGGAGCTGGTCAGGGACAACGAGGCTCTCAAGTCCTCCACCTCCAGTTTCGCCTCCAGCTTGTGCATGGGCGCCCCTGTGCAGCCAGAGACACAGGGTGAGCTGATGGGCTTGTATCATATCTTCTCATTTGTTCTTGTCCTGTGTGGAGGGACTGTTGACATTACATGGCATACTCTTGAGATTACTTGAGCTCACAGTAGCTACATTTTGAAAATGTCCTGAATTGTGACAGATATGTATATAAAAATAGAATTGTGATGTATATAAATTGTGTGATCCATTTGTGGATCTAGGGTTAGAGTTGAGCTCATTTTAAGATTGAAATGGTTAGTTTTTAAATATATGCCTGCATTTCCTGACAACCTGATTTCAGAGTGGTAAACATGTTGATATCTATTGAAGAGGGATGCGCTTGGATTGTTTTGGTTTGTGGTGCGCTGCGGTGTTGTTCTCATGGTGTCTCTCTCTCTCTCTCTCTCTCTCTCTAAAATGTCCCTCAGGCCATGCCAAGCACCATGCGCATCTGAGTGCTGAAAGTGCAGAAACGCGGGAATGCGTGACTACAGCAAAGGCTGTCCAGCCCGACCTTAATGTGCGTGACTATATGTTCTCTCAGATTTTATCACAGCGCAATGATGAATGCATGCTGATTGTCAAAGAGCACACTTACATTGGGCACACTTACATTGGCTAGTTGCTCAATATTGTGCTTTTCTTGTGCAGTGCATCAGCTAATCTTGTGTCTTCTCTCCCTATAAGGGTTTGTATCTAATTAGGAAACTCCAGTCATTTCACAGACATGTGTGATTTTGGTTACAGGAAGTGTCATCAGAGTTTGAGGTTGTGAATATGGAAGACCGTGGAGCTGTCACCACAGAAACTCAAGCGGTACGTTCTAGTGTTTTATGGTTTCGGGGATGTGTGGAAATGTTGTAATTCCAGAAACTTTTTAAATTTCCTAAATGGCTGAATCCCACAATTTGTCAGCCAATTGTTAGCCTTCTGTAGTTGACCTGAGAGACGTTCTGGAATTCAGGTGCATTCGGATTTTAAGCATTATAAATACAAAGTAATAACACATTTTTCACTCTTCAAACTCAAAGTGTAATGGTTCCCTTTTCAGTGTCCTTGACTGGAAAATGATAGTTAACAGTGGTCCAGTTTTAGAGTTTGGAGTGGTGTGCAGTGGGCGTAGGAGTGCTTAAGTTTCATTTCATCCCCAGGTTTTGCTTTCTCTGCTCCATGGTTGCCGGGGACCCTTGTTGAGTAGCAACCGAGTTAAATAGGTCAAGTTGTCTCTTAGATGTTTTACCGGCACACGGGCAATGACCTTTGCACCTTTTCCTCAAACTGTTTTAATTAAGGGGATTTATGAAGACTGATTATGGAGCTTGTGGTGTTACGTCTGGCTATATCCTTTATCTTTCTTATCAGGGCGGCTCGTTTTTGAGTTAGTGACAAGACACTTTTCTTTTGTGCCTGCCCAGTATGACTCGATAGGGAATCTACAGGATTGGCATGAATAGAAACACATGGCACGTGTGAGTCATAATAGGAATGGACACCAGGCAGAAACTCTCTGACTTACACTCACACTCACACGCTCACACTCACACTCACACTCACACTCACACTCACACACACTCACACTGAGGGCAATTAGCAATATCTGAAATTCCTTTTTGTGTAATAGTCGGCCTCATAGGAAACCCATACCACTAGCCTTAGTCAGGTGGATGCGATGACTCAGGCTTGGGTGGCTGAGGCTGACTGACTTGCCCACTTCTGCGGTTTCCTGGTGTTTCCCTCTCAGACTCCCGCTGCTGCTGCTGCCTCTGCGCCAGTGCCTCACCTGCCCCAGGAGAACATGGAGCTGGCGAGTCAGCTGCAGCGTCTGGAGAGCTCCTTCAGCGTGTTCGCCGAGGAGTCCAACCCCAACCAGCTGCTCGCCCACCTTGGCCGCATGGCCGTGGAGTTCCACCATCTCTCCTCCAAGGTGCAGAAGAATGAGCAGAGGACCTCACTGCTTCAGGTAAGGTCCTTCCCAAAACACACCCACACACCCACGCACCCCCACACACACACACGCACACACACACACACACACACACACACACACACACACACACACACTTCTTATGCGGTCTCTTCATGCTCCCTGGGTCGGTTTACACTTCAGTTCTCATCTGTTTATTTTTCCTGTCTTTTTGTAGACTCTCTGTGAACAACTCCGGCAAGAAAATAATGAGCTTCGAAAGAAAATGGAGGACGATCTGCAGTATAGGAACCGTGATTTAGAGCAACTCCGGTATGGCATTTGTGTTCGCAACATACTTTTTTTTTATTATGATTTACATAACATACATTTAGTTTCATTTTAAAGTTGACTTTTTACCATTTACCCTGCCAAGAAGAATACTTGTGCTTACCTGCTCCGCCAGAGTATCATTTCAACATAAGCAAAATGTAACCTTTCCACAAACCTTTTTGGTTTTGCTAGACTTATTTTTACTTTTGGTATTCTAGGGTCTTTCCATGGGAAGGACCCTCCCTCAGTCCAGACTCTTCCTTTGAACTACCTGACCTTGTGAACTCTTGGATTCTTGGTATTAGTTAGGCACCTCTTGACTCACACTTTCACTTTTGGTCTGGCGATACATCCTCAACAGGCAGGAGAATCAGAAGCTGAAGGAGCAGATCGCCGGAGGTGGAGAGGTGGTGCAGAAGCCGGAGACCAAAGTGACCGAAGCCAAGGAAGAAGCCGTCAAAGAGGAGCTGGTCAAGACCAAGGTGGAGGTTGCCATGACGCAGCAGGTAAACAAAACTCTGTACCCTGGTGATCAGGACCGAGATTATCTATGTAAGACAAATCTATGTAGTGCTTAGGGCGGTCATAAAATGCTTGGCCAGTCATGTCAAAGGAGAGGCGGTCCAGAGTTATGACTGAACAAAGTGAGTTATTACCGTCCTACAAGTCTTACTCTGATATATGAGAGTCTCTCTATGGAGAGCCCAGGTGGTTAAATCAATCATGATCTTAAGAGTCGTACCTGTGAGGATTGTGATTTGTTAGTTCAGTTTTTGGTATTGATTTAATGATCCCTGCGAGAACCTGTCCTGTAATGGAGGTGGTGGCTATCTGAACAGCTACTCCAGTCTGCCTTTGTGTTCATGGGATCGTTGTAAGAGGAAAAAATGTGAACAGGGACTCCTTTGTTCGTCATTTCCACATGTTGAGGAAGATTGACCATTGACTGCTGGGAAAACCTTGATTATTAAACTCCCGACCTGAACTCATTTCCCTTTATTTTAAATGAACTGTAGTAAGTTTCACAGTCATTGCTGACAAATGTAGTTTTGATTTGAGTTTCCTTTCAGCTGCTGTGTAACAGATGCTGTAATAACACTACTTAATGATCGTAAAAATAAATAAAGAAACTACACCCCAAATGGATGTGGTAAAGCAGTATCATCCATTTCCTAATACGATAATGTTAGTCAGATTGGTCTTCACTAAGAGGAAATGTTCTTCCTCTCCTTGCAGACTGGGAAAGTGGTTGAGAAAACCCCAGCCAAGACCTGTGACCCAGAGGTGTACGAGAAGAGGATCAGGCTCCTGGAGAAACAGAGAAAGGATGTAAGCCCATTCCCTCTTCCGACTGATATTCACTTGTGTGCTACCATTGTCTTCTACTCTTCACACACACACACACACACACACACACACCCACGCACGTACACACACACACACACACATACACACACCCACGCACGTACACACACACACACACACACACCCACCCACGCACGTACACACACACACACCCACCCACGCATGTACACACACACACACACACACACACACCCACGCACGTACACACACACACACGCACGTACACACACACACACACCCACGCACGTACACACACACCCACGCACGTACACACACACACACGCACGTACACACACACACACACACACACGTACACACACACACACACACACACCCACGCACTTACACACACACACACACACACACACGTACACACACACCCACGCACGTACACACACACACACATCCACGTACACACACATAACATATACATGCACGTACCCACACACGCAACATATATACATTAATTATCATCCGTTTTTTGTCTAATATCAGGTTCTGGAGGTGAACAAACAGTGGGATGTGCAGTGGACAGCCATGAAGACCCAGTTTGAACAGAAGGTAATATGTCATATCTCTCTGTGTGTGTGTGTGTGTGTGTGTGTGTGTGTGTGTGTGTGTGTGTGTGTGTGTGTGTGTGTGTGTGTGTGTGTGTGTGTGTGTGTGTTTGCGCGCCGGAGGATTATTGCACCTGATCTGTAAATGTGTTTCTCTCTGGCGATCAAGAGTTTTATGTTTTCCTTTTTCGCATATGGCTTTCTGCAAAAACAGTTTAGACTTTACTCAAATTTGGGGGGAGGGCGTTTTCACAGTATGAGAAGATTTAAGAGCCATGCAGTCTGCTCCTGCTGATCTCACCCCAGCTCTATGAGAGCCTGGGCTGGGCTGGGCTGGGCTGGGCAGAGGGGATGGAGCCAAGAGCATGGCCCTGGATGCACTCTTTAGGACTGGAGAAGGCTCTGGTCCAGTACTATGGAGAAATGTCTCTCTCCTTCTCTTTATCTGTCTCCCCTTTCTCTAAGTTTCTCTCTCTCTCCTCCTCTCTTACTCTCTCCCTCTCTTTCTGAGTCTCTTTCTCTCTCTCTGCCCCATCTCTTTCTGCTTTGGTGTGAAGGAAAGATAAAGCATCTCCACATCCCTTCTGTCACACCTCAAACAGAATTTCCCTCACCTCTCTGGTACCCGCCAGCTTCCTGCTGTGGTCGGGGGTGGTGCAAGCGTCAGGGGAGCTGAGCTGCACGGCCCCATAAAGATGGCTGCTCACTGCTGTGGTGACGGCAACAAGAACGGCAGTGGTTGGATGTACGAATTGGGCCTGTTACCCATTGAAGGGTTGAAAGGTGTTTTTTTTTTTTTTTGGTGTGTGTATGTGTGTCTGTATGTTGTCGCGTTGACGTCACGCGGCCCTGCGCCGCACAAACACACCAACTGGAACAAAAACTAAATCCGGCCTTTGAACCTGTTTACATGCGTGTTCGTTTCCAGACAGCTGCCTGACTCATATGAAAACATTTCTTATGTTTTTGCTTCTAGGGGTAGTATTAAAAATGAGCACAGTCTGTCTGAAAGCAGATAGTATCTCTCTCCATACAGTAATTCTGAGGTTCGGTACATAAGTCACTGAAGTACTCACTAGTCCCGTGTGGCACACTGGGACTATCAGACAAGGTGTGGGCCAAACGATGGAACTGGTTCCATTGTAACCAGATGAATAGAACAGCGTTGAGGCAACAGGAAGCTGAAAGTGCATCAGATTAGTGTCCTGAACACAGTACTGTACAGGGTGAATCTGAAATTCAACGGTGAATAAAAGTTTTCATTAGGCAACTGTAGGTTGGTCATGAGGCAGGTTTACCACAAGCTGGTTAAACAGAAACACAGTTGTGTTGTCACCTTCCACATAAGTTTGGCAATAACACATGATCAATGGCAAATTGCACGATTTGTGTGATTTTTGTCAAACAGCAACTTTGTTCTTTTAACCGCATCTGGTGCAATAGCCTCAGCTATAACTATGTAACATGTGTCATTCAAATCCAAACCAAAGTCCGAATCCAAATGTATTGTGTGTAGAACTAATCCGTTGATGATCCGTCATCAGATAATAGACATAGTCAATATATGTGTTTGTTCACCCTTTGGCCCGCTCTCCTCCTCTCCAGATCACAGACCTGCGCCAGAGGCTCGCCGACTCCCAGAAGGCCGTGCTGGAGCTGGAGGCCGAGCGTGAGCAGAGGCAGCGCGACTACGACAAGAAGTTGCTGCTGGCCAAGTCCAAGATCGAGAACGTGCAGGTGAACATCCCACCCAGCATGCTTGCCTCGACTCTCTGCTACCCCATCCCCACCAACCCCCCCCCCCCCCCCCCCCCCCCCCCCCCCCCCAGCCACTGGTCCCAGCGGAGGGGTATTTACACTCATTAAGAATGATTGAGTTGTTATTTACCCACTGGCTTTCGGGCGGTCCAGGAGAGAATCAGGTGCTCTGGCACTCGCACGTCTCGTGTAAACAGAACCCCATTGCCATTAGATTTGGGCGCCTGGGAAGTGCCACGTTTTTTGATGCAAGCAGTTCAAGCTCGGTAGCGTTTCTTACAATGAAAGCCGAATATGTAGTGCGGGCCACAGGAATTACCCTGGGGCTGCTGGCTATCTGCCTGTATTACCCCGGCTGGTGCTGACAGCTCTCTCTGCCACGGCACTCTGCTGTGGGGAAGACAAGGCACAGTAGCTGGCATGAGCTCTACACTTGGCATCGAGTGTGTTCCCAGAAGGGGAAAACATTGTTCGTCACCGGGTCTTACCCAAACCATAACAAAATCACCAAAAGTATGAATTATGTGTATGCATGAATGTATTTATGTATATGCCCCATCACTTTAGAAAGGATGTGATTACAAAAAGGCTTGAGATCTGATCGTTGAAAGAATTGAAGAAACCCATGTTTTAGTAGATCTCACATGGTGGTCTGATACTTAGTGTGCTGTTTAGCATACTAGATAGTACACTTCTCCTTACCTGTTTTTCACATGTTACGCTTCCTAGTATCACTTCCTTCTGGTCATGGAATCAGTTTTTCCCTTTCCCTCGTGAGTCTCACCTGTAGTAAAAACTGATTCAAAATCAGAAGAACAACAACAACAGCAGTTGTGGTGGTGATTGTCCCAGAACCTCAACGAGACAGAACTTTTGTAGTCTCATTTCCTACAAGTTCATGTGCCTTTTTGAGTGGCTGGGGATTTTATGATGTGAGGTTTCACTGTGAGGTGAAGTTTGCATACACTGACTACTGGTGTGTAGTATATAGCATAGGCTTTATTCTTGTGTGTTTCCTTGAAGTGTTTAAATATAGTCTTCTGTGACGCATAGAAACAAACGATGGCTATTGTCAAAAATGCAGTCCTTAATTCAGTTTCGCAAAAGGTTGTTGATTTTCAAGCAAAATAGCCTTCAAATTACACCTTTCAGTACCGTGCACCTGAAGCACCGTGCTGATTGGCTGGGATTGTTTATGGCTCGGTCCGAGCGCAAACACTGAGTGGACAGCTAGAGAACAACGAGGCGCGATTGGCTGAATTTGACAAAATAGTGTTTGGGTTTACAATGGCAGACTGTGCCTTTACCTGCTGTGTTGTATCTGAATCACATCTGACATTTGTTGGGGGGAAATATATTAACCATTTAGACACGGGGGAAAGTATCATACACACATAATCGGTACAAACAGCACTTATGTATTTAACAACACATGAAAAAGCAATTTTTATACTTTCTGAGAGTACTTAAGATAGTAATGGAATGGTGTATGTAAGACCTACACAACTGAAAAGCATAGTAACATTATATTTTTATGTAGCGCTTTCTGAAGAGAATTGTGTGTGTGTGTGTGTGTGTGTGTGTGTGTGTGTGTGTGTGTGTGTGTGTGTGTGTGTGTGTGTGTGTGTGTGTGTGTGTGTGTAGGGTGAGAAGGAGTGTCTGACCTCAGAGACGTGTGAGCTGAAGCAGAAGGTTCGCTACCTGCAGGACCAGCTGCTGCCACTCACCAAGCAGAGGGAGTACCAGGAGAAAGAGATCCAGCGCCTGAACCGGGTTAGCGCAGCCACATGCGCACACACACGCACAAGAACACACACACACACACACGCACGCACGCACGCACGCACGCACGTACACATAAATACACACACAAACGCGCATACATGAATACACACAATGCTTTGCCAAGGCATTTTTAAAGCGTCTGCGCCTTTAGCAACGCGCCTCGGTGTAATCGTGCCCATACACACACACACACACGCACACATCGACTTACTCATTTATACTTCATCTCTTCAGAGAGATCTTCATAACAAATGTTAATCTGCTTTAATGTCTCTCTCCCACTCACACAACTACACAAACACACACACACACGCACCCTGATGCATCATAGAAAGCCATAGTTTTCTACAGAGGTGTTCAGAGGTATCACTGCCTCTCACTAGCTGTATTGTTTTTCTTGTAAGTCGTCTCTCTGTGTGTCTGTGCCTCTTTAGTGCAGTCTCTGCTGTTAATATAAACAGCTCCAGGCTCAACTCCTGCATTTAGCTTCTGTAGCATCTCCACCACTGTCGTCATCTTTGGAGAGTCAGCCACGTATTGGTTTGTGGGAAAAAAATTGCAATGAAAGTGTTACTCCGTAAAAGTGTCTCATGGCCATTGTAGACTGTGTGAGCTATAAACTATAAGGCACAATGACTTTCAGTCCTTTTCAGGCAGCGCTCACTAAAATGTAACACACACACAGGGACTGGGAAGGAATCAATCTCTCTCCTAAAGTGTAGCTTATTATACCAGTCGCTAACACTTCAGAGTTAAAATAAATGGCTTTGGCAACTGCAAGATCTAACTTCTAGTATATCGTGTGTGTGTGTGTGGGTGTGCGTGTGTGTGTGTCTCTCTAAGCAGGCCCTGGAAGAGGCTCTGAACCTACACTCTCCCTCCACGGCTCAGCAGCCGGGCATGAACCTGGGCGACGGGGCCATGAACCTGCGCTACCAGGAGGCCCTCACACAAATAGCCGTGTTAAAAGAGCAGGTAAACCCCTCCCCTAATCTCCTGCTATCATTCAGTAAATCAGCCTAGCACAGTTTAATGTGGTTGCCCAGGATCTGTGGAGTGTTTGAGTAAAACCATTTTTTGTAAGATCCCCTAACCACAAGCCCATTACCGTAGGATCAGGGGGATATTGAACTTTGTTCTGTTCTGTTTTAGGGTAATTCTGGTTTTGTGAAACATTGTTGAAGATAGGTAATCCAAATATTTATCTCTAAGGTCAGATCTGGGTTAGATTTGATATTTTGTTGATAGTGAAGTTCTAGATGGTCTTGGTTTGGCTTTTAATCAAAAGATACATCTTCAACACATTTAATTGTGCATCACTGTGGCAAAGGCAGTGTTCAGCAAGGTGAAAAAGAGCATCCATCACAGGTGAATTTTTCCCTTTGACTTGGGGTATTCCGAGAGCTATCATACTGAGGTAAACTTGGAAATGAATGTGTTGACCGACGGCTTAAAGGGATAGTTCGGTTTTTAAGACATGAATATGTATGGCTTCCCCGTCAGCAGTGTCATGCAATCATGCATCACTTACCCCCGACAGCGTCCTGTGAGCAGAGTTCTCGTCCAGTTTTGGTCAAACCGAAAGTAGTCCGGCAGGTTTGCTAGACCCAGCAAAATAAAAAGTTTCTCTTCCCAAAACATTATGTGTTCAAAAGAGTGATATATTTGCATCCCAAAACCGTTGTAGTGCAAAAAGTCACACCTCGTTATCACTTGGCCCTATTTTCAATACGCTGGATACTGCAGAGTCTACGGCAGATACTACTAGAGAGTCTACCTGTTTGAATCTTGAAAGTTGATTCTTGAAAGTTTGATTCACCAAAGTTGCCTGACAGAAACGTCCATCACAAAAAAACGATGCTTTATGTCAATTTTATCAAATGTTGTCTCAGTTTTCATCGTTTTCCTGTGATGGACGTTTCTCTCAGGCAACTTTGGTGAATCAAACTTTCTCGAATCAACTTTCGCGAAATAAAACAGGTAGACTCTCTAGTAGTATCTGCCGTAGACTCTGCAGTATCGAGCGTATTGAAAATAGGGCCAAGTGATAACGAGGTGTGACTTTTTGCACTACAACGGTTTTGGGATGCAAATATATCACTCTTTTGAACACATAATGTTTTGGGAAGAGAAACCTTTTACTTTCCTGGGTCTGGAAACCTGCCGGACTACTTTCGGTTTGACCAAAACTGGACGAGAACTCTGCTCACAGGACGCTGTCGGGGGTAAGTGATGCATGATTGCATGACACTGGTGACGGGGAAGGTATACAGATTCATGTCTTAAAAACCGAACTATCCCTTTAAATGATGCAGACATAGCGTGACTATGGCTTTTAAGGTTTTGTCTCCTTGATAAAATCAGTGTCCTCAGTTTGAGGTTAAGGGTTGTTATGGAAAGAAGAGTATGCCCTGGCTTTTCAGCCTGGCCGTAACGAGTTGGATTGCATGTGTGTTTGCTTTGGCTGGTAGGGAGTGATGTTATTGGTTCACTCATTGTGATGAACGTTCATTGCTCTTCGTCGCAGGTGAAAATCTTCGAAGAGGACTTCAGGAAGGAGAGAAGTGACCGGGAAAGGATGAACGAGGAGAAGGAAGACCTTCGTCGACAAGTAGAAAGACTCCAGGGTCAGATGACTAATCTGACCAATCAGGTTGGTGCTAGGTTTTTTTTTTTTAGAGGCATAGAAATCCCCTCCCTCTAGTCCCCTCCCCATCTCTTAAGGGTGGCTTATACTTCTGCAGTTTCATCACAAGCGATATCTGTTGTGAGAGAATGACGACAAAATTCCACCATGTAAATAGATCCGTATTTACAGTAAATATTGAAAATAGCTGTGGTTTACTCATGTTTCTACCAACAGTCACACCGATCATAAACTAGTTTCGGTATCAGGTTTTTCGTATGAGAATATGAGAGTGTGTGAATAAGTTTATATGTGTCTCTGTTTTAAAGCTCCACCAAGCCCAGAATGAGTGTCAGAGAGAGCGCTCAGAAAGATGCAAGCTGGAGAGGTTGCAGATGCATCACAAGCAGGTAACACTCAGCTCTAACCTTGTGGAAGAGCGCCACCCTGTGGCATATAAAGTAACCATTCTACCTTACTATCAACAACCACAATTTGTTTATTCATTGTTTTACTCTATGTTTTTGTTGCACTATATGTATTAGCATTTCTAAAACGTAGTTTAAATTTTATTTATTTCAACTGTGTGGTCATTTCTCATGTTCACCTGGTTCTCACGTGAGGTATTTCATGTCGGCCAGTGCAGTTTACTGACCGAATGTTATCCCAGGAGTTTACTGACCGTATGTTATCCCCGGAGTTTACTGACCGTATGTTATCCCCGGAGTTTACTGACCATATGTTATCCCCGGAGTTTACTGACCGTATGTTATCCTCGGAGTTTACTGACCGTATGTTATCCTCGGGAGTTTACTGACCGTATGTTATCCTCGGAAACCTTCTAGGACGGCCAGCCTGAGCGCCGCACCTCCGACCCCACCACTGGGCCAGCGGCGCCGGCGGCGACAGCAGCACCTAACGGCCCCTTGAGCCCCCCGTACTGCGGCCCGTTCGTGCAGGTAGGCCACCAGGGCCTTGAGGGCTGGCCCATCCACTTCCCTCCCCGCATGCCCAACATCAGCACGGCTCCCGGACGAGACTTCCAGCCCGTCAACCCAGTAAGAGCCCTTCCACACACACACACACACACACACACACACACACACACACACACACACACACACACACACACACACACACACACCACGCACACAACCGATCACCATCCCAGCCTGCACATTTCTTTGTCCAACACACTCTCATCTGTAAAGTAACTGATTATCAGTAGTACCACAACATAATATACTCATAACAGGTCCTGGTTTATTAAAGATGTGTGTTTGCTCGTTACTTGGTTGTCAACTACAAAAAACAGATAATCAAAGTAATACAAATAAAACAAAGATGCACTCCTCAGCACACCGTAGTAGAATGTCTGCTTTGGTATCTCATTGTGTCGTATCATCTCTGACAGTGTTAATGGCTACACATAAACATCGCAGGGTCTGCGTGGCAGGAGTAGTATCTCATTTTGGGGAGGTGCTGCTAACATTTCCATTTTCATTCCTTCATTCGGTAGATGCTTTCATCCAAAATGAGTTGCAGAACAAGGAAGATTAGGAGAGGAAAATTCAACACAATTTTAATATATTTCTATTTTGCTGATGCTCCCTCTGCTCTGTCTTTCAGGGCTTTCCATGGCAGTCATCCTTCCCACAGCCCCGAGGCAGCAGAGGGCAGGGTGACTCGGCACGCCCCCCTCCAGAGAACGCAGGTACGCTACGCTACACTACACACATCACTGGCTGACACACACAAGACTTACACTACACACACTCACACCACTGGCTGACACACACAAGGCTAACACTACACACACCACTGGCTGAAAAACACAAGACTAACAATACACACACTCACACCACTGGCTGACACACACAAGACTAACACTACACACACTCACACCACTGGCTGACACACATAAGGCTAACATTACACACACTCACACCACTGGCTGACACACACATGGCTAACACTTTAAGGGCTGTCCCGCTCTGGCGCTCTTATGATCTGTGAAGTGCTCTCTGATGGAGAACAGATCCAGTGGCCCCTATGTGGACACCATGACCTCTATTTACATAGAGCATTTAGCATGTTCAAAGCACAGTGTTATCACAGTGGCCATTCGAAAGAGAGAGGCAACACAAGCTTCAGAGATGGCACAGGATCCTTAGCTGATTGTGCTGTACACAAACAATGAGATATCTGTCTGTAACTGATGTTTTAACACCTCAGCATATCAGAATAGAGTTATACCTGGTGTTAACAAGGTTATAAGGATGTATAATTTCTGTGGGAATGACTAAAATGATAATTTCTCCTATTTTTTTTTTTCAAAAAACGAAACGACACGATTCCAGGGCTCTGGAATGGAAGTATGTTGCGTCACAGCACACTAGGGGGTAGGCTCCTGCAGTGTTCAAGTCTTGAGGGCACTTTAGTCTAGCACAACACAGGGTTGCTTTGCTTTAACACAGGGTTTACATTAGAGAAATGTATCCAGGTACAGGCAAAAGAAGGAAAAAAAAGAAACAGACATGTCTACAATGTGACACGAGGACTCGATGTGGTTATTGACATCTACCCTTCTCTTGTGCCATCAGATGCCAGCGCATCAGGCTACGGAAAAAGGGATCGCCAGGCCAACGACCCCGGGAAGCACTAGTGGTCCGACCTGCCTGTCCCTGGGACGGCATCGAGCTAGTAGCATGATGCAGTTTCATTTCTGTTGGCATGGTGTGATTTTCAGAACTATAGGTTCCTACTGGATCGATATTATATTGTAATGTTGTTTATACTTCAGTTTTATAAGGCTATTTGTGAGACACTGTTTTTTTTTTCCCCTATCAAGAGTATATAGACATATTATTTTGGATTTTCTTTCCGTTTTGATTTATTGAACTTTGTATTACTTTTACCGTTTTTTAAATTATATGCGTTCTAAAATTCTATGCAGGAACCGAGGGTTTAAAGAATCTAAATCATTACCATAGCCAGTCAATAAGTGCTTAACATAAATGACACATACATCATATAATTGACATGAACGTAAATTGAGGAATATTGTTTTGTTTTTTGTTGGAATGTTGGCGTAGTCAGAAATGGAGAGAAGGGAAAGTCCCCATGCTTAATAGCATGTCCAGCGGCACTGATGGCATTCCTCTGGAATGTTATCATTAGAAGATTGCCAGTTAGTTACCGGTTGTAATTTAGATGTTCACCCACTGAGTTAGTATAATTTGTTGTGCTTTTGATGTTCAGAGGATTTTGTTTTTATTTGATCATACGGATGTGAATTACCAATGATTTATCATTATTATTATTATTATTTATAATCTGTTTCACATAGACTATTGTTTAATTGTTCTAAGTAATGATGTTCTTTGTGTATTTGTCAGTGTCTCCCCCTCCTGTATATTGTAGCTGTTGAAAGATCGCTTTAAAGTGTGCGCATATCAGTGTGTACACAAGGAGCTAGAATCCGCAATATTCTACACGAAAGCAGGTCCCATTCCCTCTTCCCTTTTGATTTGGAAGCCATGAAGAGATTTTAACAGGGAGCTCTGATGATGAGGCGGCCAGGAGACAATTACTGCTTTAATCTGAGGGCCATTCCTGCTCGCATAGACAAAGGTGAGATCTTCGATTCATTATCAGAGCGTCCCGTCACATCGAGACCTGACATGGGACCTGCTTTCTGTGGCTCTGTCGAAGCTCGAGCTAACCACTAACCAGCAGCAGCTAGTCGTACCATTAGGCATATCAGTAGTTGCTCTGCAAGACCCGCAAAACCTGTGGTGAAGCGAGAGCAACTTTTGGTGGTGGTGGGTACATTGTAACTATTTTGTTTTCCTCTGCTCAGCGTGTCTTGCTGTAACAAAGACGCAGTGTGATTTATATTATTGTACATCCAGCTCCACTTGCAAGTTGCCTTTTGTTGACATGACGTAAGCATCGCCCGTAAGAACGAGTTTGTTGACATCAAAACACCTGAAAACCAGAGCCGATTAGGGGCTTCATTCAATGCCTCCTAAAAGTGTTCCATGGACAGACTGTCAAAGCCCTGGAGTGTTTAAAGTAAAGGTAAACTAGATCAGTGTAACAATATCGTTCAGCTCCTGCATATAAAAATAATTTACTTTCCCCCTGAGATCTCTGGAATTGCAGTGCAATCAGACTTGCTGTCAGAATGGTATAATAAGTATCCTGTAAATAAACATGAAAACGGCTACGTAGTTATTTTGGAAAGGCACAGTACAGCTGAGTTTGAATTCAACAGTTTGAGTTTATCAAATTCCTTGTGATTTGCAAGTGGAAGGGTTGTCAGTTGAAATGCACTTTGAAATGTCTGCTTTCTTTACTGGTATAGCTGTGACTTTGACTGGATTGTAGTTTTGTGCTTTTTGGAGTGACCTTTTCTCCCTAGTAGGCGAAAGCACATCTTATGTATGTGAAACCCCTTTTGTATTTGACTAGCATAATAAATATATTCTAAATGTGTTTCTTCAGTTGATACTTGATGTTATTGATGCTTTTTTGTGACTATAGTTCCTCCCACCCTCAAACATTATCTAAAGAGAACGTTAATGCTGTTTAAAGTGGAACTGCAACCTTTAAAATGTTTTTTTTTTGCTGTAAACCAAAGGGCATGACTGTATTGTGATGAAATACATCAGTGCTGGTGTTAATATTGGCAGCATTTCGGGGTTGAAAATGGGTCAAAACGCGATCTACCGTTAAAAATCATACTGAACCTTGCAAAGCTAATGCTGACGAGTTTGCTGGTATTTACGATTTATCTGCACCCCCACCTTCCCATTTCCCAGCCTGTAAGTGAGGTCTCATTTTCATTCTCAGGAGTTTACGTCCACACTCTCAGCCCCACGTTGCTCCCTCTCTCAGCCCCTTGTCCACTTTTTAGCATTTTTCAAAATGATTAGAGGGTGTAGTTGGGCTTTGAGCTCAGATTAAAGTCACAGAGGATGGTTATGAATTTTCAACTTCTAGAAAAAAAATACTACTACTGCTACACCTTGTGTTGCTCTCGACTGTCTTCTCAACTCATTCTGTGCATTTAATTAAACACATTTCCTCAAGTGGGTGTTTTGCTTAGAGAGATTATTTTAATTGAAGGCAAAGACATGACATGTTTCAGTAGGCAGTACGGTGGTGGGTACTGGGGAAAGAGGCCTGGCTCCACAGGGGCTCCAGAGTGTCTTGAATGCACTAAGAGGCACTCTGGCCCTGCGGCCCTCAGGTCAGGCCCCACAGGATCTCTGCTTTCAGACCTCACCGTCACTAACAGGCTACTCTCCCACCTCCTCACCAACGCCACTGCCTACTGCTGTCAGGGAAAAACACATGGCATCACAGAAAAACACAGAGGACATTGATTTCTGACATTTGTCTACGTTTTTTTGTTTTGTTTTGTTTTCAAGAGCCTGCAATCATTTAGTCATATTGTAATTTGACATGTTGAAATAGTTATCGGAGGGCAGTTCTTGTTGTTGGAGGGTAGATGGAGTATGTTTTGTATTTAGGAGTAGAGTTTCTGGAAATATTTCAGGATGTCTGCTCGGACGTCAGAGACGTTCACCCTTGGGAACCACCGCATCACAGGCTTGCCATCTGGCCCAACCAGGAACTTCTCAAAGTTCCACTTGATGTCGTTCCCCTTGAAAGGATCCCAGAACAGCCTGTTCGTGGGATTCCCAAAGCTCTCACCAACAGGTGGACAAGTTTTCTAAAGATAAGGAGAGATTTACATTTTAAATTACCAACAGTGCAAAGCAGGCCTCAAAATAATCTATTAAATCTTGGAAGGTATAGGCATATTGCATTGTGAATCTGCAAAGAATGGACACTACTGCAATTTGAATTGCTTTGTTTAAACTTTGTTTCATGATAGTGTTTCACAAAAGATTGTATGAAGTTACTTACTTTGAGGAATGTGAAGAGGCCTTGTTCATACAGACCATTCACGTCAGCTTTTTGAAACAGCTGGAAGTTGGGGACAAACCCTTTGCCCGGGCGTACGTACCTAAAAGAACACAAGGCTGACTATGTTTAGAGTAACCTTGTCATGGATTTACATCTGGATCTGGAAACATGTATTATACAGGCAGTGAAATCTTCTCCCTTGGCCTACAAAGTTTGACAGACATTCAGTGAAGTCATTGTAAAATGGTGGTCTGTCTTAAATTCCCTCCAAAATGAATGGGAGTTGAGGGAGAGATGAAGCTGCATACACTATCTGCAGGAAACAGGCAAATTGTGGGTCTTTTACTGATTAAGCCATGATGATTGATGAATGGATTCCAGCACCATCTATCGGTCCATTCTTCCATATAGAAATCTGATATGGCTAATGCGCCCTGGCACATTGTGCAGCTTAATGGCACTAAGGCTGACTTTACTGTTCCCGGTAATTAAAGCAAACAATAGGTACCCTACTCACTTTAGAGTGGGCAGAATTTCATCGTTGCTTCCAGGCTCTTGTTTGCCAAACTGGTTGCATGGAAACCCAAGAATGGTGAATCCATGACCTTTCAACTCCTCGTGTAGTGCATTCAGTTCTGTGAAAAGACACCAGAGGAATGTCAGCATCATGTCAGCATTCTGGCCTGACTATATCTTAACATTAACATTTGTTTGTGACTTACCCAGATACTGGAAAACTAGTCCTCAATAAGCTGCAACATTTAGAATGAGGACCGTCTTCCCAGCGTACTGGCCTAAATTGATGTATTCAGACCCATTTATATTTTTAGCTCCATAGTCGTAGATGGTGCCCGAGGTGGGAGAGCAAATCTGTTAAATGAAGTACGTCACACATTTTAGTCCAATTTGCAAAGCCAAGCGCTCTCGTAAGTGTTTAAAACACAGTCGTATCAGGTTTACAGATATTGAGCTCAACTTGATATCAACGTTGTGCCACAATTTAGAATAATATGTTATGTGATCACAATAAGTCAATTCGACATAATGAGGCCTGTTTAACGCCAGCATGACAAAGTAGCCTACTTGTCGAACTATATCTACTGACTGTCGCTTGTGGCTACGCCTGGATGTTAAATATTTGTCAAGGCTATTTGTCACTATTAAGCATTCAGTAGAACTGCAGTTACCTATAAAACCATCGTTCTCTCTATTTTCCTTTTCCTTTTAGTTTCTGTGGTAACCTGTTGCTAAGCTTTCACCTGCCAGCATGTTGTCCACTCGTTGCCAGAAAAGCGCAACATGTCCAGCACGGGGGAGGGCTACTGTCGCTTTTAGGTTTAATTCTCGCAATTTTCTTTATACAGAAACAGATATTGTGGGTATTATGTAATCGGGTATTGTAATCGGGTATTATGTTATCATCTCATATTCATCTTTCCGTGAATTACAATGGGATATCCTTACACTTGCTGCTGATTTTAATTTACCAAAACAGCTGTTAACGCATAGTCAAATGTATATCTAGATTTAGCAATCTATGATTTCTGTATTATTCTATCTCATATCAATTGATATTCGGACATCACTCAAGTAGTTAGTAATTAGTAATTATGTCGTTATAATTGACACAGTTGTTAAATTAAAAGGGGGGAAAGGCATTACCTGCTTATTTGGATCTCCAATACTCAACTGAAGCAGTCCTAAAAGAACCACCGGGACAATCCACTGTTTCTCTCGGCTCCCCATGGTAGAGGAGGCTGGATTGTGAACCCTTTCCCCAGAGACGTGGTTAGTATATCATTAGAATATGGTTGCCTCTCTTTGTATGGTGACTCCACTCGCTGCAATGATAAGGTGACGCACTTTTTTTTTTTGTATCACTGACCAATCAAAATCAAGTTCTGAAAAGCATATTTAGCACTGGCTACGCAACTTATTTACCATTTTGCCACAGATGTGTCACAGGCCATTTATTTCATAATAAAACATCTGGACTGTGCGAATAAACATGAATCATGATTAGGAACACATTTTTTGAGGTCATGAATATTTCAAGTAGCTACTTTTCAAAAAGGGTGACATGTTACCATGCCTGCCTTCTAGAATGTGAGGATAGAGTGAATTCTTTAAAAAAAAGAGACCAGCCTTGTAATGGACCCTGTAGTTAATGCAACTGTGCTACGCCATTAGTATACAGGAGCGAGCTATTTAAGTCAACAACCCTCCTATGACTCACCAGCAACAACACTTAGCTATCAGAAAGGGAGTGGGCACACTGTTTGCCTCTGCAGTCACCTAAGTTCATGTCACAGTGCTGCCAGAAAACATTGCGTCAGGAGTTGTTTTGAATACACAATTATTCTAGTGTTCAACTTAGTAACGTTTGGGTTAGGAATGTGAACAGTAGGGCATGTGTAAAGTCCTGAAATATGGTGGCCTTAGAAAATTCATAGAACAGCCCCTGGTTCCCTAAAACTTGACAATGACAGTTGACAATGTCACAGCCATGAGAGAGCACAGTGTACTGTACTGTAAATAGCTTTGGATGAACTAGTCAGTAAAAGTGTAAATGGCATCAAACAGTTACTTCATTATTCACCCAAATTGCCTACAAGGGATTCTGGAACTTTTTTTACACCTGTAGATTTTTTGGTAGAACCATCTCAAGGTCTGTACTTTTCTAATGTGATGCTGCTGAGGGGCCAACGCATGATGAATAGTTTATTAGCAGCAGCACATAAGTACAGTCGGCTGATTCCCACTACACTGAGGAATTTTGCAGTGTTGTCTTTGGGATTATTGTAAACTGATGAATGGGGGATCAATCTGCTGCAGAGTGCATGCAGAGGAGAAACAGGAAAGGCAGTCTGTAATTTGAAGCTGCATGCACAAGGAGACAGACCTTCCTATTTTAGCAAGAGATTAAGCCCCGATGACTGATGAGGGACCAACATCTCGTTTTGTCTATCATTCTTTCGACATATATCTGGTATTACAAAATGTTACAGCCACATGTGTTGTGTTCTTTGTTTATCACTTCCCTTCCCTTTTCTGTAGCTCCGCCCAGGTTGTGCTACCCCTGATTGCCAGTTGAGATACCTAAAGACTCCAGTTTCCTTGCTGCAGGAGAGAGGCTCCTAGATTAGGCACTGTTGGTCTTGCGGCCTCTCAGCCTGGGATTTCGTTGTACAGCTATGATTTGATATGGTTGTCTTGTAGTTGTTGTATTTGTTTTACATTAATAAATCCCAAGGATTTGGTACTTTTAAAAAGGTGTTTTTAGTAGTTGTTTTGGGTCAGTGGTGGAGTGTTTGCTCGCCCCAAAGGGCCACTAAAGTTAGGGCGTAACACAGAACAACTTACAGAATATCAACCAGTGAACAGTACCTTCATTTGCCTGAGAATTATATAAGTATCATACTACACTGAAATCTGATGCAAGGATTTTGTCACCGTTTCAGTAAAGGTACAGGAAGATGTTACCACCTGCTGGGCATTGCTGCCTGTCGCACCTCCTCCGGTGCCCATGTGTCAGCTGCAGGGTCATCAGCCAGAAACCACCATTCACCAACGTTTCACTCCTTTAATTCTGGAACGTCTCCTGGTGGCGGAGCACTGACAGGGACTGACAGCTGATAAACATACAATTTGCAGATGAACAGAAAATGAAATGGCAGTCTTACAAAGTCTGCCTTACAAAATATTATAATAGTTAATTATATAATTTATAACAATGCTATATACAGTTACAGTTACATATGTATGCATAGACATGAACACTGAAAACGTACAGTACTGTGCAAAAGTTTTAGGCAGGTGTGAAAAAATGCTTTGAACTAAGAATGCTTTGAAAAATGTAAACAATAAATGTTTATTTTGTATCCATTTACATGGTAAGACTGAGCACAGCAACAAGACACAACGTAGTTATACTGCATCAGCAGGGTCTCTCCCAGACAATGATTTCAAAGCAGACAGGGGTTTCAAAATGTGCAGTTCAAGCTCTTTTGAAGAAGACGTTGAGGATCGTAGACGCAGTGGTCAGCCAAGGAAACTTAATGCAGCTGATGAAAAACACATTAAGCTTATTTACCTTCGAAATCGGAAGATTTCAAGCAGTGGCATCAGCTCAGAACTGGCAGAAACCAGTGGTACCCAGGTACAGACATTTACTGTCTGGGGAAGTCTGGCCAGAAGTGGTCTTCATGGAAGAGTTGCAACCAAAAAGCTCTACCCCGACAAGGAAACAAGGCCAAGTCACTGAACTAAGCACGAAAACATAGAAACTGGGGTGCAGAAACATGGCAGAAGGTGCTCTGGACTGATGAGTCAAATTTAGAAATATTTGGCTGTAGAAGAAGGCAGTTTGTTCGCCGAAGGGCTGGAGAGAGGTACAATAATGAGAGTCTGCAGGCAACAGTGAAGCATGGTAGAGGTTCCTTTCCAGTTTGGGGCTGCATTTCTGCAAGTGGAGTTGGAGATTTGGTCAGGATGAATGTCGTCCTCAATGCTGAGAAATACAGGCAGATACTAATCCATCATGCAATACCATCAGGGAGGCGTATGATTGGCACCAAATGTATTCTGCAGCAGGAACATAACCCCAAACATACAGCAAATGTCATTAACAACTATCTTCAGCTTAAAGAAGAACAGAAAGTCTTGCAAGTGATGGTATGACCCCCACAGAGCCCTGATCTCTACATCATTGAGTCTGTCTGGGTTTACATGAAGAGACAGAAGAATTTTAGGAAGCCTACATCCACAGAAGATCTGTGGTTAGTTCTCCAAGATGTTTGGAACAATTTACCAGCCGAGTTCCTTCAAAAACTGTGCGCAAGTGTATCTGGAAGAATTGATGCTATTTTGAAGGCAAAGGGTGGTTACACCAAATATTGATTTAATTTAGAATTTTCTTCTGTTCCTTCACTGCATTTTGTTAATTTATGAAGAATTGATGAAAATAAACTGTTAACACTTCCATTTTTGAAAGCATTCTTAGTTTACAGCATTTTTTCACACCTGCCTAAAACTTTTGCACAGTACTGTATATCCATATCTTATATTCCAAATATACTAATGGATTTGTGAGGTATGATTTGGTATTTGTTTCAAAGAAGTATGACTTCCCGAAATGCTGATGAAACTTCTGAAAATTACATAAAAAATGTTTTTAGGGGCGGTTGGTATTTGGCACACAATAAACATTTGCCTGATGGCTACAAAGGAAAATATTTATTTTTGAAGGTCTCCCATGTGAACTCTGCTAAGGATATCAGTGGCTCAGGCATGTATACCAACAGTGGGTGGGTGGACTGTTCGCTCACTGCCATGGCACATTTGACCAATGACCAATGACTGACAGTAGGGCTGCCAAAGACAACATCCTCGTTGTTTGCAGATTTGCTACCAATATAAATAGAGACAACCCTCAATATAATACTGAGTAAAAGTGAAACTTATTCAAGATATCTTAGTGCCAACTGCTACACGGTATTATTCATTGTCAGCAAACTAAAGAGGTCAATTGAAGGTCTTTGGAAGTTAAACTAGCATTCTATTGAATTTAATTTTACTTAACAGAATCCATAGTGATGGGCCTGCACTTATTGTTCTGTAACTGTCAAATGATGTCTTTCCCTCCAGCTTGAGGCCATGATTCCACTGTGGATTAAACTATTCCTGTCGAACAATCTATCTGAATGTAAATATTTTCTCCAACTCTAAACATTGTGTCCAAGCATAACATGTACCAAATTTATCAAAAATTCATTAGACCGGAGACCTGATTAAGGCTCAGTGGAGTTTTGTCACTGCGAGAAAATAAAACCGTATATTACAGCATAGTAACCTTCTGATTTAAGTCAAGTCAAGTCAAGTCAAGTCAAGTCAAGTCAAGTCAAGTCAAGTCAAGTCAAGTCAAGTCAAGTCAAGTCAAGTCAAGTCAAGTCAAGTCAAGTCAAGTCAAGTCAAGTCAAGTCAAGTCAAGTCAAGTCAAGTCAAGTCAAGTCAAGTCAAGTCAAGTCAAGTCAAGTCAAGTCAAGTCAAGTCAAGTCAAGTCAAGTCAAGTCAAGTCAAGTCAAGTCAAGTCAAGTCAAGTCAAGTCAAGTCAAGTCAAGTCAAGTCAAGTCAAGTCAAGTCAAGTCAAGTCAAGTCAAGTCAAGTCAAGTCAAGTCAAGTCAAGTCAAGTCAAGTCAAGTCAAGTCAAGTCAAGTCAAGTCAAGTCAAGTCAAGTCAAGTCAAGTCAAGTCAAGTCAAGTCAAGTCAAGTCAAGTCAAGTCAAGTCAAGTCAAGTCAAGTCAAGTCAAGTCAAGTCAAGTCAAGTCAAGTCAAGTCAAGTCAAGTCAAGTCAAGTCAAGTCAAGTCAAGTCAAGTCAAGTCAAGTCAAGTCAAGTCAAGTCAAGTCAAGTCAAGTCAAGTCAAGTCAAGTCAAGTCAAGTCAAGTCAAGTCAAGTCAAGTCAAGTCAAGTCAAGTCAAGTCAAGTCAAGTCAAGTCAAGTCAAGTCAAGTCAAGTCAAGTCAAGTCAAGTCAAGTCAAGTCAAGTCAAGTCAAGTCAAGTCAAGTCAAGTCAAGTCAAGTCAAGTCAAGTCAAGTCAAGTCAAGTCAAGTCAAGTCAAGTCAAGTCAAGTCAAGTCAAGTCAAGTCAAGTCAAGTCAAGTCAAGTCAAGTCAAGTCAAGTCAAGTCAAGTCAAGTCAAGTCAAGTCAAGTCAAGTCAAGTCAAGTCAAGTCAAGTCAAGTCAAGTCAAGTCAAGTCAAGTCAAGTCAAGTCAAGTCAAGTCAAGTCAAGTCAAGTCAAGTCAAGTCAAGTCAAGTCAAGTCAAGTCAAGTCAAGTCAAGTCAAGTCAAGTCAAGTCAAGTCAAGTCAAGTCAAGTCAAGTCAAGTCAAGTCAAGTCAAGTCAAGTCAAGTCAAGTCAAGTCAAGTCAAGTCAAGTCAAGTCAAGTCAAGTCAAGTCAAGTCAAGTCAAGTCAAGTCAAGTCAAGTCAAGTCAAGTCAAGTCAAGTCAAGTCAAGTCAAGTCAAGTCAAGTCAAGTCAAGTCAAGTCAAGTCAAGTCAAGTCAAGTCAAGTCAAGTCAAGTCAAGTCAAGTCAAGTCAAGTCAAGTCAAGTCAAGTCAAGTCAAGTCAAGTCAAGTCTTATATTGTCAGGTACACAGAACAACAGAGTTGGACTGGGCACTGAAATTCTTAGGACAGGACACCATACCACACTACCATAACATGACAAGACATAACATATAAACATATAAGTACTCCAACATGATATAACATAACTTAACAATAAGTACTGAATATTAGATAAAAAATATGAAAAGACATAGTAGTGACCTACTAGATAAACAATAAATATACAATATAGATACACATACTAAACATAAATACACATACTAAACAGATACTAAACAGATAAACATACCTACATGATATTTTTAGCTATACTGAACATATTTAAACATAATAACCTGGACACAGAGACAAAGACACTTCAAGTGTGTGGGTGGTGCAATATTGCAAATGTAGTGCAAACAGCAGTGAAGGAGTAAAGTGGCGAGTGTAAAGTGATGAGAGTGCATTATTGTTCATTATTGTTCATTAAGGAGTCTGATGGCCTTAGGGTAGAAACTGTTCTCCAGTCTGCGGGTGCGAGACCGGATACTTCGGAACCTTCTACCAGAAGGCAACAGGGTGAACAGTCTGAAGGATGGGTGGTGACAGTCTTTTAGGATCCTGCCAGCTCTTCTGAGGCATCTTGTGAGGTAGATGTCCTGAAGGGAAGGGAGTTTCCTGCCGATGATAGACTCAGCGGATCTGACCACACTGCGTAGGGCCTTACGGTCCATGGCTGTGCAGCTCCCAAACCACACTGAGATGCTACCAGTCAAGATGCTTTCTATAGTGCATCTATAGAAGTTGGTGAGGATGTCTGGGTTCATGCCAAACTTCCTGAGTCGCCTCAGGAAGAAGAGGCGTTTCCGGGCAGCTTTGACCACCTTGTCTGTGTGGGCAGACCAGGTGAGATCATTGCTGATGTTGACCCCTAGGAACTTGAAGCAGCTGACCTTTTCCACTTCAGATCCGTTGATGTGAAGGGGTGTATGCTCCACCCCCAGCCGTCTCCTAAAGTCCACTATCATCTCCTTAGTTTTACTGATGTTGAGAGAGAGGTTATTTTCCTGACACCAAGTTGTTAGGGTGTCAACCTCCTCTCTGTAGGCTGACTCATCATTGTTAGTGATGAGGCCTACGATGGTTGTGTCATCAGCAAACTTCACGATGAGGTTGGAGCTGTGCATTGCTGCACAGTCGTGGGTGAACAAGGAGAACAGGAGAGGGCTAAGCACACAGCCCTGGGGGGCGCCAGTGTTTGTGATCATTGTGGCTGACGTGCGATCACCGAGTCTCACCACCTGTGGCCTCCCCGTCAGGAAGCTGTAGATCCATTTACAGAGGGAGGTGTTTAGTCCCAGGTCCACGAGCTTAGAGACGAGTCTGGAGGGGATGATGGTGTTGAATGCCGAACTGTAGTCAATGAACAGCATCCTCACATACGAGTTCCCCTTTTCCAGGTGGGAGAGGGCGGTGTGCACTGTCAGGGCGATGGCGTCGTCTGTAGACCTGTTTGATCGATACGCGAACTGCATAGGGTCCAGGGTGGGTGGCAGTGAGGAGCAGATGAATGATTTGACCAGCCGCTCGAAGCACTTCATGATGACAGAGGTCAGTGCTATCGGGCGATAGTCATTCATGCTGCTGGCCTTGGTGTTCTTAGGCACAGGGACGATGGTTGTTTAACTGAAAATGCTTAGAGTTTGTATGTAGTTACTACTCTTTGCCGTTTTATTTTAATAACTTCTTGTTGACAAGAAAATAGATATATGTTAACATAAAATTAATAATGTCAAAATTCCCTTGGAGCAGTACCAAGATAGAAAAACACTAGGGGCACTGCTGAGCAGGTTCTTGTGGTATAACGTGACGTAGGGCTTTACGTGGTGTAGTCTGTTAGAGATGGCGTCCCTTCTGCAGCCAGACAGGGTACTCTACCTAGTTCGCGGAGAGAAAAAGATCCGATCCGCGTTGTCTCAACTATACTTCTGCCGTTATTGCAGCGAATTGCGTTCACTGGAATGTGTGTCACATGAAGTAAGTTGGCTTAAATATTTATGCAATCAGAATTGTTCTTAGTTTTCCGGTATGATCAAGCGAGCCAGTGTAGTTTGACATCTGCTCCCGCCCAGATTCCGCTTCGCAGTTTCAGTTCTTTGAACCCATTGGCTTATCGATGTGTCTGTTCATTTATTTCGTCACAGCACAGTTATTCTATTGGTTGCTTCATGTGTTAGTCACGACCAGCATGCTTATTTTTCAGTTAACTTAGCTAGGTAGCTAGCTAGTGCTTGGGGGAAAAAACAACAAAGATTGGCTATAAGGATGCCTTATTTTACTGTTATTGTATTTTGTCTGTATCATATCTTCGTCATTCTAATACCATTACATCTCATATTTAGACCTGTTTCTTATTTTGACGTTACACAATATAAGTTGCAAAAGCATAACGAAGTATGTGAGTAGTATGTAAGCTCGATGACTAGCTAGCTAGCTAGCCACCACACCCGAATAAAAACACAGGAGCCAGACTGCTGGCTAGCAACTTATCAAGGGTAGCCTAACATTCAGAAACATTAGACAGCCTTTCCAACCTACCAACTACTCTTACAGTCGGAATCCTACATTTAGTAGTGTTTGTCTGATAGACTTCTATATAACAACAGCAGTACATTTGTTTGTTAGTAAATACTGTGTAATGTGAGCATGTTAAGCATCATGGTCTTGTTCCTAGGTGGATTCACACTACTGCCCTAGCTGCCTGGAAAATATGCCGTCAGCAGAGGCAAAACTTAAAAAGAACAGGTATCCCTTCAAATAAAAAGGATCATGGCAATAATCTCAAATGAAATATCAGACAGTGGTACGGTACAGCGCAGTATTATTGACAGTGTTTCTTTCTGTGCCCCAGGTGTGCCAACTGCTTTGACTGCCCATGTTGCATGCATACTCTGTCCACTCGGGCCACCAACATACCTGCCCCCCTTCCCGATGACCCCACTAAGACTACCATGAAGAAGGCCTACTATCTGGCATGTGGGTTCTGTCGCTGGACCTCCCGAGATGTGGGCATGGCTGACAAATCCGTTGGTGAGTATAGTACCAGCACCTCTAATAGGACCAGCCATGGTGTTTGTGGCTGTTTGTATCAATTATCTCTCCGGCTCTCTGACCCACTTTCCTTACATTTGATTGAATGTGAAAAAGTTTCATATTTGGCTTTTAGTGATCTCTTTCTCTCTGTGTCTCCCTGTAGCCAGTGGTGGATGGCAAGAACCAGAGAACCCACATACTCAGAGGGTAGGTTTCATGAACACACAAATAAGAAGTATATGTACAGTTTACATTACATTGAAGCAGTAACAGGCAGCGTGACTAAGCAGCTATGTCTTTTTCAGGAAATGAGAACGCGTGCACAAATGAATGCCCTCTTTCTACCTACTGTTATGACACAGTGCTTGTGATTGTGGTGTGATTGGGATGTGATTGTGTGTGTGTGTGTTTCAGATCAACAAGCTGATCGAGTACTATCAGCAGCTGGCCCAGAGAGAGAAACTGGAGAGGGACCGGAAGAAGCTGGCCAGGAGGCGGCCTTTCATGCCCCAGGCCTTCTCGGTAACACTGCCCTGTTTGTCCAGAAACGAGACCCCGCACACTTAAGATTCTCACCTGCATGGGATGTACTGAGTGGAAATTAAAGCACCGGTTTATTTTCTCTGATCACCTGGGCTATCACCTCACAGACATACAATAACTAAACATTGCATGTGTAATCTCACCCTGGAAAACGATTTCACTAAAAATGTGCTTCTTTGTTTTATCTGCTGTTAATCTTAACGTTTACTACTTACTACCACAAAGTTTGAAGTGCTGGGTCTGAAATTAACATTTTATCTATACTTTTGTGTGTATCATTAATAGTAAATAAGCTCTCCGGTGTAAACAAAAAAGGCTGATTTCCAACCCTGCACTGACCGGGCAACAGTGTGGGCTGACCTCTGAGGCTGACCTCTCCTTGCAGCTTCTTGCCTTCAGTACTGTTGCATCTCTTATGTTGCTGTAACTCAACTCAATTCAGCTCCACACAGCTCAACTCAAACAGCCATTTCGATGTTGTTTTTTTTTTCTCTGCTTGATTGCTTTGGTTTCACATGGCTCTGTCTCTTTCTCCCCCCCCCCCCCCCCTCCCTCTTTTTTTCTTTGCTTGTGCTGTGCACGCTGATATTTTGGTTTTTGCATCCCAGCAACACACTATTCACGTGGTGGTGAGTGGTTCTTTTTCACAACTATTATTATTAATCTGCAGAATGTTCTGTCTCTTTCAGTGAATATGGGTCTTTTTTCCTCTCTTCCTTCCCCTCTACTACTTCTTTAAGTTTCCCACTGTATCTAACTCGACATAAAGTGGCACTGCTGATCACATGAGTGTCTGTAGGGCTAAAGGCATTCCATTTGCACAATCAGCCCCTTTATGTGTGGCTTGAGGAAAGCAGAACTGGTTGACAATGCATCAGGTGAAAGTGACAGAGTAGTATTTCAGACGTTCAGGAAAATTACTGGGAAAACATTTTGAGGGATAAGATCAGTTTTCAGATGTAGCTTTTACCATGTGTTTAATGACACGTAGGACATATATTCATTGTAGCGCTGTTGGTCCTTTTAAATTGTTATGTTGTAGTTATATGTTTATACCAAGCGCAGATGTAATAGATAAATCATGACAAGTTGTGTGTGAAAGAACTTGAATGCACATGGGTGAATATTGGCTGCCTCCATTGAGTTTGTGAAAATAGTTAAACGCACACCTTTTGAATAGATTATCCAGCTTATACTATGGTCCCTTGAAAATGTAATTTTACATAAGAGGCCTCATTTGGGTTTTTTGTTCCATTGCTTTACTGCTTGGTCAGCCGTGCCTTCTGATACCAGTGTGAAGTTCTGTTTAAGTTCAGTCAAACATGCAGTGACCGAGTGAATAGTACAGCTATTCACTCGCTGGTTTTTGTGAAGCTTTGAGATATTTGTGGTATTTGACAAAGATTTGATGGTCGCATAAACATTCATTTGTTTAACCAAATCAAACAGCCACTTGGTCAAAGGCAAATATAACCTTCAGGCATTATCAAGGAATCATGCCAGTCCTGTTGAAAGAGGCTAACGATAATCAAGACAGGGTTGGCAAATCAAGTCAGGGCACAGTTCCAATGGTATTTGGAGAATAGGGAAAGGTATTGACTATCTCCATATGTTAAGAGGCGTGGTCCCTAGCTACTGCTTGGACACCTTTGTCCTTTTGTGTCATCCTTGCTCTGCACTGTCTTCCAGTTTGCATAATCCATGTTAAATTGATCTGTGGAAATTATTCGCTAAATTGGTCAATTATGCACATAAATGTCTCGGTCGCAATGTGTTTTCTTTGCATGAAAGTTATAAAAGTTACCCTTTTGCATGTTGCTATGGTTACAGTGGTTGATTTGTTCTTTTTGGCCAGTGCATACATTTTATATTGCACATGTAGTAGTAAATTTATACTTTTTACTGCTTGTGGTTGAATGACGTTAACGTATACCTGCCAACTACGCAGAAATAAGCCATGGTAAACGTTTTTATAATACCCTGACCGATAAAACAAACATTTGTTAAGAGGATAAATGTGGAATATGGCCAGAACTGTCATACACCAACTCGTGTGCGTTTGCGTGCACGTGTGTACATATGTAAGCGCCTAACAACTGTGTGTGTGTTGATGCATCTAAAGGAGAAGTATGGCTTGGGCACCAGGCTTCAAAGGCACCGGTCAGGCGCTCCCATCACCAGTCTCTACGGCCTGTCGTGAGTATCCATACTGGTCTCTTTAAACACAGTGCACTCACTAACATGTACTATACTACAGTATCTACGGTCTGTCGTGAGTATCCACACTGGTCTCTTTCAACACAGCGTACTCACAAACGTGCTATTCCGATCTACCAGTTTCAAATGGCAAATCATGTTTTTTAGCTCAGTACAAACAAATCTTTATGATGCACTTGTCAGTGGTGCTTTGACTAGCGGTGGGCACACAAGATTTTTTATATATATCTCCATGTCACACATGATGTACATGTGATGGTTTTCCTCTTAACCTTTTGATGCACATCTGTTTTCATTTTAGTGCTGTAAATATGTGCTTATCTCCTGTCTCTTTCAGCCTTAAAGAAGGGGAGGATCAAAAAGAGATCACCATTGAGCCTGCACAGGCCTTGGACGAGGTGGAGCCACTGCCTGAGGACTACTACACCCGACCCGTCAACCTCCCAGAGGGTAAGGCCTGGGTTATAGTCACTGGCTGGCTGACGCGCGTGGACAGTTGTGGACAGTTGTGGACAGTTGTGGACAGTTGTGGACAGTTGTGGACAGTTGTGGACAGTTGTGGACAGTTGTGGACAGTTGTGGACAGTTGTGGACAGTTGTGGACAGTTGTGGCGTAGTTTTTGCTCTTGGCATAGTTGGTGCTCTGTAGCGTGGTCACAAGAAATGAGAGGGTACGAGTAGGATGTCTGCATAGAACTGCATCCTCTGATGATGTCATTAACGTCACCCTAACGAACCCTCACATACTTGCGGACACTCAAAGTGTAATCAAGCTGTAGGCTCCCACAGGAGAAACATCTCACAACATCACACTTACAGGAGAGCCAGGCCAGGCTTTGCCTCCCTTACCCGTTCCTTCCATAGTGTGTGGTGCATTGAGTCCTAAATTACAAACAAGAGAAATATTTAATCTCAGACATCTTTGGCTATGAGTCTGTTTTATAAGCGTCTTTCCAGGGTGTGGCCATCTTCTTGATGGTGATGAAGGGCTGTGCATGCCGAGAGGAGGGGGTGGGGGAGAGAGGGGAGGGGAGGGGGGGGGGGGGGGAGAGAGGGCAAGAGAGGGGAGGAGAGGAGGTGGGAGATTCTGTTGTGTTATGTCTACCCTGAGAGATGCTCACTTAAACTGGTGGCTTGTAAACTAAGCCCAAAAGGTTTATCACCCAGTCTCCTCCTGTTTCCCAAAGCGTGCCTCCTCCCCATCCAGCCTAATAGGCCAGTTCAGTCCCCCCTGTAGTGTGACAAACTGACACAGGCTCAGAAGTGGAGTACTCGTTTAAGAGAGAGAGTGGGGTTGAAAGGGTGAGCGCTTCCCTTCGCTGCATTGATGTGCGTTTGTGGTTTTTACGGGTTTGCATGCGTGTTCAGTGGGTTGCATGTGTGATGGGGTAAAGGTACCTGCCCTCACCGTGCCCCCTGCAAAGATTCACGAAGGTCTACCCCCATGCCCTCTTCCCCTTCTCTCGACCCCACTAACAGTCTTAGTCACGGGCTTGGCGTGTCCTGGGGCCATGTAATATGCATTCTGGTGAAGGTGTGAATGAAATATGTATGACAGGGAAGATGTTTGTGTGAGTGAGCGAGAGCAGTGATTTTGTGGTTTTGTGTGTGTGTGTGTGTCTGTGTGTCTGTCTGTCTGTGTGTCTGTCTGTGAGTGTGTTTCTGTGTGTGTGTGTGCATGTGTGTGTGTGCGTGTGTGTGTGGTGTGTTGTGTGTGTGTGTGTGTGTGTGTGTGTGTGTGTGTGTGTGTGTGTGTGTGAGTGCAGGTATACCCAGGGTCCTAGTGCAGCAGCGACAGGCAGAGCTGTTTGTTAGTTTGTCTGAGGCAGTTCTGCTCGTGTGTGAGGGTGTGTGATTCAATATTCTCTTCCCCATTTTCGCATGCTCTTGCAAACTAAAGGCTTCTTATTCATTGTGTGTGTGTGTGTGTGTGTGTGTGTGTGTGTGTGTGTGTGTGTGTGTGTGTGTGTGTGTGTTGCAGTGACCACCCTGCGGCAGAGGCTTCTCCAGCCAGACTTCCAGCCGGCGGGGGCATCTCAGCTGCACCCCAAACACAAGCACCTCCTGATCAAACGCTCACTGCGCTGCAGGGTCAGTAACCCCCTCCTCTACCTCTCTCTCACTGGCAAGAGCTAATCTAGGTGATAACACTGAGAGGCAGTGCTGTTACACTGAGTTCCAATTTTCAGTTCTCTAATCAAAAGTGTGCCAAAGTCAGCTGCAGTCTTGACGTGCGCTGAAAGCACACTAGTGACGATGAAAAAGGACTGTTCTGTTCCCATGGAAACAGATGGAGGGTGGCCATTCATGTGGTTAAGATCCTCACCGTTGTACAGTGCAGATGTGGTGCATACACAAGTCATGTCGCTCTGATACAGGAGCATCATCAGACTAGGTCACGACAGTGCCACTGCATAATAGAAATGATGCCCAACAGTAGTGGTTAGGTTAGACTAAAACTTTCTAACAGCAACATCACACAAATAACTAGCACCTTTTATAGTGGATTTTGCTTTTGCGATTTAATAATAGATTTAAAATGCAGGTGTGTGTTTTTGTTTGTCTCTGTGATGTTGGACTGCGCCCACTCACCAAAACCTCTCACTCTGTTTCCACGGTGACTGCATTGGCAGAATTTCTCTGCCATTTGGCTCCTAGTAAATAGATCATATCACACAGACTAGCTTATCTATTAAACCTAAACCTACTTATCTATTTCTCTCTCTCTCTCTATCTGTCTGTCTGTCTCTCTCTCTGTCTCTCTCTCTCTCTCTCTCTCTCTCTCTCTCTCTCTCTCTCCCCCTACAGAAATGTGAGCACAACCTGAGCAAGCCGGAGTTTAATCCAACTTCTATAAAGTTCAAAATCCAGCTGGTGGCTGTGTGAGTATTGCATTATTCTCACATTATTCCGCGCAAATATTTACTCCTTATCTCGCCAGAGGAGCCCGCAGGCCATCCTCTTCATCGGATATTTCATTTTTCAATCACTTCCTTGCAGGAGTTACATCCCTGAAGTGAGAATAATGTCCATCCCCAACCTTCGACACATGAAGGCAAGCAACTTTTCTATTAAAAGATCTTGTCTGTGTTTGGCATATACGACTGAGAAATTAGATGAGATTGCTTCAGCTGAAATGTATTTCTTCAGTTCATTATTCCACCAGAGTTGTGGTTCAGTTATAGTCCTAGTTTGTTTATGTGTGTGGTTGTATTCTATCTTTAAGTGTTTTTCACGCTGATAAGATTTTTGCTTGTGATATTTGTTTTATTTGTATGTTTAGTTTTAATAGAGACTTAATCTATTGTAAAAAGTAGGCAACCAATATTTTTCCATCAGAACTCTGCTGTGTTTATATGTAATTTTGGACTGTACTGTAGAATTGATGGACAGACATTTAGATACTTAACAGACATTGTAAATGTTATATTGTAGGTATTATGAATATGATATAGCTTTCTGCATAGCCGTGGTATGCCTGTATATTGATGGTCTGATATGTGTCCCTTGATTCTCAGGAGAGTCAGGTGTTGCTGACCCTCACCAACCCAGTGGAGCACGTCACCCACGTCACACTGATCGCCTGTGAGGAGAGCGACCCCGACGACGTCAACAGCACTGCCAAGGTACCGCACACCATGGAGGTGTTCCATGAACTGGAGAGAGCAGTGGACTACCACTACTGTTCACTTCAGTGGCCAATGCTATGCTAGCTACTTCAATGGCCAATGTTATGCTAGCTACTTCGGTGGCCAATGTTATGCTAGCTACTTCAGTGGCCAATGTTATGCTAGCTTCTTCAGTGGCCAATATTATGCTAGCTACAATGTTATGCTAGCTACTTCAGTGGCCAATGTTATGCTAGCGTCTTCAGCCCAGGAAGTATGAAATTGACTGCTGTCAGCTAAGATCTTGGATCAATCGAGACAATCGAATGACTTGCAAACAGCACATGACCGAGACCACAGTAACCAAAACCCTACCCTGATTGGTCACACAGGCACATTATTGAAAGCAGCCTGTGGGAAATAAATGTACTAGCCCAATATTAGCCTGATGCTAACTAGCTGAAACCAGCCCTCCGAACACTCCTGACCCCCTGCTGTATACACCCCTCTATCTTTCACTAACACACACACACACACACACACACACACACACACACACACTCTCTCTCACACACGCACATACACACACACACACACACATGGGTGGAGGCAAGCATGGGGAGGGATTCTTATCTAACTGTCCTGGACCTCCACACACAGCTTATTGATGGAGCACATTAATGGTGTGTGAAGGCTAATGCAGAGGTTTGCCCTGGGCCCATAAGTCTGTAGTTTATTTCATGGAGTGTTTACGCTTCCATCAATACAACCAGGGAAGCAGCTCTGCTGGAGTGAGAAGGGTTTCTGCTTGGTTGAGTTTTTGATCCTTTTTTTTCAGTGAGCAGCCTCAGAAGTGTGTGTGTGTGTGTGTGTGTGTGTGTGTTTGCTGAAATTTCATATTGCTCAGTGACTAATGGTACATTTCTGTCTGTATGTACCGGACCGGTATATGTGAATTTATGGAGTTGTTGTGTCACGTTTGTGTATTTATGTCTGCAGGTTATGGTTCCTTCAAAGGAGCTGGTTTTGGCAGGCAAGGATGCGGCCGCAGAGTATGATGAACTGGCTGAACCACAAGACTTCCAGGATGACCCAGAGTAAGAGACCAACCCCTCACACAACCCCTCACACAACCCCCCAACACAGCCCCCCAATACAGCCCCCAACACAACCCCTCACATAACCTTAACACAACCCCTCACACAACTCCTCACACAACCCCTCACACAACCCCTCACACAACCCTTCACACAACCCTTCACACAACCCCTCACACAACCCCTCACACAACCCCTCACACAACCCTCACACAACCCTCACACAACCCTCACACAACCCTCACACAACCCCAACACACAACCCCAACACACCCCATTGCCCCCATGAACCATGCACATCCAGAATGCTTTTAGGGCCAGTGAAATTGCTAACCGTTGAAATGGAAAGGAATCCCTTACTGTTTAAAAGGAACTTACTGGGAAACAGTTTTTGAATAACCAATACAACTGTCATGCAACTTGACAAGAGTTCTATGCCTAGTAAAGATGCGCTGGTCCACTCACGCGAGGCCCAAAGTCACCAATGCATTAAATCAACCAAACTGCAACTTGAACCAGCAATATTAAACAATATGGTGCATTCTTTGGGTTAGGTAAAACTTCTATTTTTAAACAAAAACAGACTATCTTCTGTCGCATGTTAACTACGCCTAACTGGAACGTTCACCACATCAGGAAAAACAAATGCAGCACAAACACTCATGAATTTTGCATTTGTATATTTGCCACAGTGCATGTGACAAATGTCTACAGTCTTTTACTGGAGTACTTATTATTAGATTAGATTAAAAGTAATGTTGTTGATAACTATTCCCAGTACCGCAATCTTCGCCTACAACGTCCAGACAAAACTGCGATGGACATGAGTGGATACCTTTGAACATTTTTCAGGATAGCAGCTCCGACCCAGTTGGTTTTTTACTTCACTAACATCTTTATTTGTGCTTACAACTGACATTGCTCCAAGAAACAGTGGAACAGTTTGTTCGTATTCCTTTGTATAGAATACTATAGCGAGAATATGATAGAAATGTGATCATACATTACTATTATTATATATTCTGTTAAGTTTATATAGTATTTAAGTCATCGTTTATGGCCTTGTAGAGTGATGGAAAGGAGAGAGAAGAGGGTGTGTCTCATTCAGTCATTTGTGTGTTGAACAGAAGTGATAAGGCCGTGAGATAGGTGCATGTGTTGGGAATGTGTTTTACCTTGGCAGCTGAATCAATATGCACCCAATCACTTAGATAAGGGCAGATTATCAGGAGGTTACGTCCTCAAATCTTTTATTTTTTAATTTGTTTTATTTTTTAACTGTAATTTCACAACTATTCATTTCTGCAGCCCTCTAATATGGGGAGAGCGTGAATGGGTCTCTCTCTCGGTCTCTTTTCCTCTCTCTCTCTCTCTCTCTCTCTCTCTCTCACTGTCTTTAACATATGAATCCCATTAATGTTTTACGTAAAACAACATAGGATAGATAACACATTTTCATTCACACCTAGTCACGGTCACTCTTCCATAATGATAAAGGAACGGCTGTCGTATATTCCCACCAGACTTTATTTAATTAAGCGGGACACGTGTAAAACATAGGAGGTCTCATGCCAGTTTACCTGGCTATGAACTATTCCAGCCATCCCTAGCTTAGGGAACCATCTTAACAGGATGTAGTTGCTAGCATAAAAAATGAACTAATTTGAAAGTAAAGTGAATATGAACTTGCCATAATATGAAGCTGGCCAGGCACGTTACACTGAATAAACTTCAGTTAATACACGGGTGCGCTCAATACAGTAACCTGTAGAGTCCCTAAATACACAATGAAGCTAAGTGAATATTTTAACTTTCCGGACATCAGGCAGTCAAGAGCAGATTTGTTATCCAGTCTCTCGGACCTTGAATGTCCGTACTATAATACTACTACAGAGGCATACACCAGACAGAGAAACAGATACACATATCAACACAAACCTGGATACAAATAAATTAGTTATTGTACAAACGCAGAAGATTCTAGTCCCACTAGGCTGGCCTCTAAAGCAGACCATACAAAGACAGGAAGGCTTCAGTTCTTTCCTTAAGTTGGAGTCCAGAAGCCCCATTGCACGGCCATCTCTACGTCAGTATTTCAGACTCACCCGACAAGAACACGTGTAGAACATTCTTAGTCTTTCAGTGGTATTCCATAAGGATCCCACTAGCATAGCAGCACATTTAACATGAGAAAGGAACTTCCACCACCCCATACAGTTGTTTCCTTAAAGAAAATCACACTCACATAAAGACTAATGCTAAAATCTCACAGTATGCCATGCCTTACTGGAATCCATTTAAAGGTATATTGTGTTGTTAATTGTGGGCAACAATGTTTAGAGATTGGCATTGCGTCAGACTTTTTCCAATTGACTTGATAACCTGATAACTAAGACATGTTTGTGATTGCGAGTCAATAGAAGAATATGACCAGCATATGACCGCCTCCACCCCCCCCCCCCCCCCCGACTCCTTCAATGGCAGGGTTTGCTCTGATGGCCACCACTGACGGCTCCAAGGCAGTTGTAAATAAGAGTGGGGAAAGGGGGCGTCCTTGCTGTGTTCCTCTGGAAAGATAAAAGAATGAGTAATAAGACCATTGATCATGGATGCCGCTCTGGGAGTGTTAGTTTTATTTTATATATTAGTTTCACCAGCTTATTAAAACCGGGACCAAAATCAAGCCTCGACAGGGCCACATAAAAAAAAAAACACACTCAACCCTGTCAAAGGGCTTCTCCGCATCCAATTAGATGGCAGCCATTGACACTGTGCTGGAAGAGTTTATTAAGGAAGTGTATAGGCCTTCATGGTTTATCAGTAGAAGGTGTTGACACGTACGGTAGCAGGTGTTGATCAGTATGTATAATGTGTGGCAAAATCGTGTCTAGCCTAAGAGCTAGTACTTTAGCACATATTTTCCTGTCAACTTTAATGAGGCGGATTGGTTGAAAAATGAGCAGGGTCTGCATGGTTTCTCCCTTTATCTGGAATCAATGAAATAAGTGCTTTGTTAAGTGTTGGTGGAAGTTTGAAAAGCCTCCTGAAGTACATTAGTTAGTATTGGAGTTATTATATATGTTTTTTGCAGTACTCTATGGGGAATCCATTGGTTTCAAGGTGGCATTTTTCTTTTCTTCCTGTGTAACTGGCTCATCAAGAAAGGCTGCTTGTTCGGAAGATATGTTTGGAAGGTGTATTTGAGCAAAGAAAACATTATTGCTGCAACAATTTATTTGGAGTGACACGATCTTTACAGATTGTCATAAAACTCTTAAAAAAAAATATCATTGATTCCCCAGGAAGTATGTGGGCGAAGCTTTGTTATTTTATCCTTTTAGTCGAAATAGAACATTCAGAGCACACTCTGACTTCTTTATTGTTCATTTTTTATGGATTTTGAATTTATATTTGCAAATGTTTTTAAATAGGCTTTCAGAATGATGTATGGCCAATTCCCTTTCCTTCTCACTTGATTCTGCTTCCAGTCAATACTTTCTCTTAATGTCCTGGAAGCCTGTGCGATAATCTTGCCTCTGATGTTTTCGATGCTTTCCACACCGACTCCATGCTGTCTGTGCTACCCACATTCATCTCAGAAAAAGTGATGACAAGAATGATGAAAAAATGATGACCAATGTTCAGCAAGGCCTTTAGCAAATGCCTCATCCTTCAGCAGAGTTGAACTCCTTCTCCATCTGCCTCCTCAAAGTTTGTCTTTCTTTATATTCATACAGTTCCATAAAAGTTCAACAGAGGCATGGTCTGACAGAGAGATAATGTTAATGTTATGACAGTATAAGGATGGCTCTGGGAGATCAAAGTAATATAAATTCTTGAGTAGGACTACATTCTTTTTTCCTTGGACTTCCTTGTATTGAACTAATCGTTACACATCAATCATACCCGTCGTCCTCTATTAGCCTGTGAAAGGCAGCTCCGTCCTCTGGGTTTGAGTGCCATGAATATTTGCTTTTATCAAGCAGCCCATCTACAACCTGATCCAAATCTCCTGCCACAATGAGTTGCCCTTGTGCATTTCACATGGGATGATGAAAGAAAGAAAAGTCAACTTAGGTGTGTGTGTGTGTGTGTGTGTGTGTGTGTGTGTGTGTGTGTGTGTGTGTGTGTGTGTGTGTGTGTGTGTGTGAGTGGCACCTCTGTGTAACAAAACTTATTTTTTCATTGCTAATCCAGTTTCTGGGAGTACGGGAATTGGCAATAATCATGTTTTTCTTTCTTCTCCGTGTGAAGTGTGGTGGCGTTCCGGAAGTCCAACAAGATGGGCTTCTTCATCAAGGTGGTGCCACAGCGCGAGGAGGGCGACGTCACCGTCGCGTTCCGGATGCGCCACGACTTCCGCAACCTGGCCGCGCCCATCCGGCCCAGCGAGGAAGGCGACGCCCCCACCGAGGCCGTCTGGCTCACACACCATGTGGAGCTGAGCTTGGGGCCTCTGGCACCCTGAGCAGACTATACACACACACACACACATACACACACACACAACCACAACTAACGTGAGCTCCCAAATACATATCAGAGAGAATAAATCATACAGACTACACACACACACACACACACACACTTCCAAACACTCACAAAATCACACACTACTTGTTAGCCCAGAGACCTTGTCAGCTACATGCTAGCCAGCTAGTCATTCAACATGTACTTAGGAAGCTATTTAACTGCATGCAGTTGCTGTGTCCTGTACTGGTCATGTCCTGTGCCCTTGGCAGAGGGGATCCTGCCACAGGGTTTTAGAGTGCAATGGCGCTGTTCCTCTTCGCACAGTTTATTGTTAGCAAACACAAAGGAGGCTGTAGAGGAGACGGCTAGTGGAACAGAAGCTCATTCAGTGTTCAGAGGTGAGGCAAGGTCCGGTTGGATCCATGCTGGAGAGTGAAATGACATCAGCAAGGTTTTTTTTTCTCTTTCTTTTGTTTTATTTATTGATTTTTTTCGAAGGTGAGATTTTGAAGCAGTATAGTTATGATTATACAGCGATAGTGTATGTTGTTAAAACAACCGTTTTCATACATGTTCTTTTGTTGGTAATTTTGCCTTATTTGTTTAACACATTTTTCAAAGAAGAAGGCCTGTATTAAGATGAGCAGATGAATGAATATGGTTATTGAATATGTTTATATGTTGTTGTTTTTTTTTTTTGCCTGTGTAGCTTGCGGCCCCTCTTTGTTGGTTTCCCCCACAAGTCACCTTGTGAAAGCTTTTATTAGGCATATTTGCTGACTTTTGACCTTTTTCTTAGACATTGTCCTCAATCTCAGCATTCCTTGCCTTCTGATGTCAACGTAAAACTGTTGTGATTGCAGATAATTTAGAGACGATTTGTCATTAAATTTGTCGCGTATTCTGCCGTTTTTGTGCCCCATCTGGTGGCAAAACTTGCAAATGAATTGGCTTCTGCTTTTAATCAATAAAACCCTACATGCAGCATTTGAGTCTGGACTTTATTGCAGTACCTGTAATTTCCACATGGTGTCAGCAGCGTACTACAGGATTTATTTCAGACTGCTGAACTGGTTTAAGATGAAACTGTCCATTGCTGTCATAATGAAGTTCATGGATGTAATGCCCGTGTGAGCTCCACGGTCAAGGGGGTTATACTATTCTCAGCGAACGCAAGTCGTGAGTGTTTTGTTAACATTGGCACGCAGAACTGCGTGCAGTAAACTGCACACATATGGCAATCTGGACCTATTATTGTGTATTTTTAGAAGCAGCAGATGTGAACAAGCATCCATGTTTCATGTTGCCAGATAATCATCACGCAGTATGCATTCGTCAGGGGAAGGAAGCAGTAGTTAAGTTAGCATTTAACGCATGGTCTTTATCAAATAATTTACAGTTCTCACAAATGTCAAAGGTAACGCAGTTTGTCCATACCCGAATGGGTTTCTTACAATTAGTAGGCTATTTAAGATGAAAAATATATATATATTAGCGCCACATTCATTAATTGAATGATTAATCCTGAATGTAACCCTACCGCAATGGAAACATGAACGAGGTTCAGGTTTACATGTGAATGAGTCACTTGAAATGATTTTGCCTCGCGAAGAGAACTAACAGAAGTGAGTCTGTTTAGCGTCTCGTAAATAACCGGCCAATCGTTTGGCAGTGCGCAGAGCTTGGAATGGGAAAGTCTTTATAAACTAATTTCCCGGGATTCCATGGAGCGCCAGACCTCAGGCAATATCCTAGCTGCCCAGTGCGCATATTGCATAGCCCAACATTTTTGGCGTCTGGCATTATAACATTTCACAAAGCAGTGCAAATAATAGCCTTCTCAGACGCCAGTTGGGTTGTTTAGCTCAAGTCAAACTGCCACATTTGATAGCATGATCCTGTGGGCATGGGATAGTAATGTGCTTCAGCAACACAAAGCTGACTACACAAAACTCGAACTCAAATCCATATAACATGGGCCGGTAACATCTCACAAGAAACTATTAAGACTTAAAGCCACAATAAATGATGCTTAGGGTTAGAGCTTAATAAAAAGGATTCATTGCTCAGGTCAACTGCAAGGCAGTCGATCAGACTCTCAGCGGTATGTGCTATTTATTACTCCATGTATCCCTGTGATATCTCTCTCTCTCATACTCACTGAATGTTTCTCTCTGTGTCTCTCTCTGTCTCTCTTTCTCTCACACACACTCAGTGTGTATGCTTACACGTATAACGAAATCTAACTTTATTACAGAGCGTGCAAACATGTGTTGTGGGCTGCAGGGTGCGGTGGGATGTGTTTTCACTGACGCGCAGCCTAAGTTATGTCCTCTGTGTGATATCAACCACCTGGGGCAGAAGCTTCTTTGCTTTTATCATGGCTGCCCCCTCGTCCCTCATGCCTTTGAACCCTCCACGAAGCCTGTCAGTCTTTTCTCTTCTTTCCATGTGTCTGTGACTGTGAGAGGGTGCTGTATGCATGACGAGTGTGTGTGTGTGTGTGTGTGTGCGTGTGTGTGTGTGTGTGTGTGTGTGTGCGGGTGTGGAGAGAGCGAGAGAGAGAGGGAGAGAGAGCGAGGCCCTCAGTCATGTCTCCAGTATCTGTTTGCTTAATGACGCAGTGGTGGAGCCTTGACAGCAAGTTTTTGCCCTTTGTCGCTGAACTGTGAAAGCTTGTGGGTGATTTCAAGTGCACAGTTTAGGCAAAACAAAATTCCTCCTGCGGCCCTCTGAACCCCAGCGAGACCTTCAGCCAATAGGGGGGAGAGACCGGAGGGAGAGCAGCTCAAATCTCCCCCCTGTAATCACAGGAACTGCTCTACAACTTCCAGCACCAACCACTGAAGCAAGAAACATTCCTCTGGAGTAAGCAATGATCAGAGCTCATGAAGCACTGACTGTGTGTGTGTGTGTGTGTGTGTGTGTGTGTGTGTGTGTGTGTGTGTGTTTGTGTTCATGATTGTGCTGCCCGACTGAAGGATTTTTATGTAACACTTGACTACTTGATCTTAGAAAACCCATGTATTTTCACTTTTTATCCTTAGTGCTCATCTCCCACCCTTTATCTACCCCCCCCTCTCTCTCTCTCTCTCTCTCTCTCTCTCTCTCTCTCTCTCTCTCTCTCTCTCTCTCTTTCCCACCATCTGCCTTTTCCTCTGTATCTTCTTCCCTCCTTCCTCCTGTCTCTCTCTCTGTGCTCCCGTCTTCTCTGTTAGACTCTTAATATCTTCATATTTTTCTTACCTTAGGCCAGGGCCTATGAAACATTCCTCACTGGATTGCGAGCTGACAGCTCCCTGGACCTCTCCCCCATTACGTCATGCCAGAAACGAGCCATAAGTCACGGCCCGGCTCTGCACACAAGGGGGGGGGGGCAGGAAAGGTAAGGCCACAGAAATAGAACACGGCTGGACAAACCTGAACAAACACTGGCCGTCTAGCGAATATGCAGGGCAGGTGCGATCCTTTCTATTGTCCTGTACTACCTTGGAATTAATGTTAATGTTTATCTCTTCACTTGTCCTTATCTTTCCTTTGAAGGTTCTTTTTGCTTTTATTTCCATAACGCGCATTGAATTGCCTCTGGTTTGTGAAATGTGCTGGAGAAAAAAACTTTCCTTGCCTTACCCTTTCTTCAGTTGTGAACACAGGTCGTCGTGATAGACGTGTGCTATCATTCGTCAGGGCTGTCGCCCCCCAAATCAATATTCCGCTGAGAACCCCTGTCTTCCTTTATTTGGGTGTCACACGGATCTGAGCGCCTGAGAGACGCACAGAAAGTTAAACAGAAGGTGTCTGTCGGCTCTTTTTTGTCTTTCTTCCCTTTTTTTCCACTTATTTCGTGTGGGGGCAAGCGGAGAAAGGGTGCAAGGAGGAAGACAACCTGATTAATCACCGCGCTCCTTCTCTGCTCAGCGGACCATCATCTAGCTAATTAGCGGTAATTGATGGTGTCTAGGGAGATGGATGCTGGCGGGCTGCAGGGCCTCCTGACAAGGCCAGGACTCTGAAGCTCCAGCCCTGGCATCAGCTCGTGTGGCAGGATGGGATGACTCTCCCTCTCTCTCCCTTTCCCTCTCCATCTCTCTCTCCCTCACCATCTCTCTCCCTTTCCCTCTCCATCTCTCTCTTCCTTTCCCTCTTCATCTCTCTCTCCCTTTCTCTCGCTCTCTCTCATCTCCTTCTCCCTCTCAGAGTCGCTCTCAGCATCTCTCTTTTTCTTTGCTCTCAACTCTTCTCTTTTCTGTCTTCTCTCTTCCTGTCTGTTTCCTCCATCTCTTCTCTATCTCTGGCTCACCCTGTAAGTCTTTTCTGCCAATCTATCACCCTCTGTCAGTCTGTCTCACACAAGAACACAAACACACACACTCACACACACAATCACACACACACACACAAATTTTCCCTATCTCAATGCTGCCCCCCCCCAAGCCCTCGTTCTCACTCAGCTTCTCTGTCACTCTTTATTTCTTTACTTTTTCTCCCTCCTCTCAATTTCACTCTTTCAGTCTCTTCTTTGTCTTGCTATCTCCCTTAATTTCCCTTCTCTTTATCCCTCTCTCTCACTCTTTCTTTCCACTCCATACTTCTCCCTCTCTTCCTCCCTCTCTCTCTCCATCTCCCTCTCCCTCCCTCCCTAGTTTTAAAGGGGCTATCTGGGCCGCTGCAGGGCTGTTGACTTTGGACGTCTGGCTGAAAAGGGACACTCTGAGAAAGCAGCCGAGTGCTGCCCGTGACTGACACACACACACACACACACACACACACACACACACACACACACACACACACACACACACACACGTGTTTTCTCTTGTTCTATACCCACTCTGCATATGCCTGTATCTGTGTGTGTGTGTGTGTGTGATTTCGCACGTGTGTGTGTATGTGTGTCTGTGTGTGTCACTTACATATGCTCAGGCTCTGCAGTATCAGCAAAAGAGACCCGGGCAGCTTTGTGGACTGCTATCCCTGCAGGACTCCCACAGGACCCAGGCTTTATGTGCAGAGTCTGGGGCAGCGGCTTTGCTTGCCCCAACCCACCTCACCCCCCCCCCCTTCAAACTCAGTGGAGGGAGAGCAGACTAAACATTTCAGGTCTCTCAACAGACCGCCAGGGTTTTAATCTGTAATCTCTGCTGGCCCGCGCCAGCTAAACAATGGCACGAATGGCCGCCTCTGAAAAGGGGGGAAAGTGGTGACATTATAACCCCCCTACCCCCCCCCGCCTACTTCCCTCCTTGAGCCATCATGAGGGCTCATGTTTCTGGAGACACATTGAACCCCCCCCCCCCCATCGCTCGTTAGGCCCCAGCGCTAGAAGGGATTCTGGGTGGGACGGTACGGGACATCTTCTGGATTTCACGGCGGCCTCCTCTGGGCCAAAAAGTTATCCCCATACCAGCCGCCAGCTGCACTACAAAGTCACTACAGCTTCAACCAGCTCCAGGGGTCCGGTAAAAATGGACCCTTCCCCGCTCCAGGGGTCTGGTCAGCGGAGAGCAGGCCTGGCTCTCTTCCCCTGGGTGAGAGTATAGAGCTGGGTCTTGTTTTAAAAAAAGAGAAATGGGAAACTGGCTATCATCTTTTATTCATAACTCAAAATGTCCCCCTCCACTGATGAAGTGGAGCAGAGGAGGAGGAGGACAAGTAAGAGGAGGAGGAGGAGGAGGTGCAGGGGCACGTGGAGCGCTGCCTGGAAGCCAAGGGATAATGAGCCTTGGGCGAAGTGCGCCTAATTGACACCCACGCAGAGTAACCGCAGCAGCCCGGAATTGAAGGTGAGGCCAGCCAAGTTCTTCAGGGCTCCTCATCGGAAGTGCAGTCCATCTGCAATTAACAGGGAACGCGTGCGAGAGAGAATGAAAGAGGGAGAGAGAGAGAGAAGGAGATAGCGAGAGAGAGAAAGTGAGGGGATAGCTCTTTTAGCTCTTCTTTTTTTCTGTTGACTGCTGGACATCTGGTTCGCAACATCAGAGAGGTTGGAGTCACATGATCCCTGTCATGGGGGGAATGTTTTTGGAAGCAGAGGAGGAAAGAGGAAGAAGAAGAAGTAGAAGAACAGAAGAAACCCTCTGACGGCCCAGAAAATGTCTTGATGTTCACTTTTATTATTTCCCATGATCCCCTCTTTTTTCGCTGCGGCCTGCCTGGCTGCTGGCCCCAGGGAGGATGGATGGGATTGGGCGCGCCGCGAGGGAGGACGGATGGGATTGGATGAGGCGTGAGGGCCCACCCCCGCGTGACTGGTCCAGCTGTGTGGCCCTAGTGTTGCAGCTGTGGCTTTCTTCTCCCCTCTCGGCATTATTAATAGAACTCTCTAGAAATAGAGATTTGGGACTCGCAGCGTGTGCTTGGGATTTGATTTGATTACCTCGCCATAAAAGGAATGAGACCTTTGGATACAATATTGAGGGAGTGTTGTGTTTGTGTGTTTATGTTTGTGTGTGTGTGGGAGGGTGTGTGTGTGTGTGCGTGTGTGTGTGTGGTCTGTGTGTTCATACATCCCAATCCTGTCTCCCTCAGTTCTGCATCTTGAAAATGTCACGACTCCCTTCTAATAATATCTCCGAGACAACTGTGTTTATCAGACAGTTTGGGAAAGCAAGAAAAGGAAAAAAGAACAGCCATAAGTAAAGATCGTAATGAGGCCCAGCCACTGCTGGGAGTCAGGGCATTGCGATTGGGTTGAACTGGAAACTGGAATAGGTCTGAATTTTTTTATTTTTATTAAACAGACATGGTTTCTCTCTGTGCCTTGCAGGCGAAGTGTGGCGTCACCAGTCCGTGGCCGACACCAGGCAGAACCTGAACCCGGATCTTATGCCGATCCATTGAGCCTGTACTAGATTGGGGCCAACTCCAGCCCATATCAAGGGCGATTCCGTTCCAGATTAGAGCTGATTCCGTTAGAGCATCAGTGGCCTCTTGAGCTGGTGGTGGTTTCGGCAGTGGAGGCGGTCGTTGATGAGCGAGGCCTCTTCTGCAAAGCTTCATGGGGCTCTTGTTTAATACCATGTTGTTCTCTTTAATTTCCTGTCGAAAAGTGGCTCACAGATTTGATTTCCTGCCGCGGGAGAAATGTGATCCGCTTCATGCACATTGGGGTTGGGGGTGACTGGGTGGGTGGACAGCTCTCTCCCCCGTTCTCAAACGTTAAACGCATGTCTCTTTAATTTTATTAGTTGCATATTGCAGAATGACGTTCTTAAAAAGGGGGGATTTGGGATGAGTTTGACCAAGCCAGTGTGCTGTTTTTGGTACTGCAGAGAGGATAAGGTTGAGCAGGACTTGGATCTGTGTCTGAGGAAGAGAGAACAATCTGGTATCAATTATCATGTCTGGCCTGCCCTCCATCTTAAAACATGTCCTTCATTGTTTAATGCCTGTAACGAGATATACTGCATATGTCAGATATCAAAGCTCCAGACTAGAGATTATATCCATTTATCAGTGTTGGTGTCAGTTCATGAGGACAGTGACCTTAAGGGAACTAAACTGGGCCTCATGACTTCCTAAAACCGTTTGGAAAGGACATGTTGGAAGAGCCAGAACTAGAACCAGACTGTTAGTATTGCTTGCAGACTATTGTAAACGGGAACTTAAGCAAAAGGTGCTTGCTGTTCCTGTATTAGGGGGGCTCTCTCTTCCGTGCTCCACTGAGCATATAAATATTTTCATGCAGAGGGTTATCATAACATGACCTCATGAAATGGCAAAACAAAGCATTCCTTCTGCTTTAGAGTCCAGAGCCTCTGAACCTGAGTGCACCCGCCTGTCTCGCCCACAGTTTCTCACTTTCTTTGCTCTCACTCAGTCACTCACTCTCTCTCTCACATTCACTCATTCACACTCACTCACTCTCTTACTCATATTTACTCATTCACACTCACTCACTCTCTTTCTTTTCCCTGGATCTTTTCTCTCCTTCTGTCTCTCTCCCTCTCTTTCTCTTCCTCTCTTTCTCTTCACCCCCACTGCCTCAGTCGATCCACCCATCCGTTAATTAAAGATAAGTTAAAATAAGCCTGAAGTTGCTAAACTTTGTTTGGCAGAGCTGCAGGAGAGTACACAGTGCCCAAGACCTTTGGAATATGTCTGCCTTCTGAGGGGCTGTAAGTAGGTCATGAAACTGGAACCTTGGGTATTTCTTTCAGCTCCCCTCCATCCACCCACACACACACCAACGCAGGGGCTGTGTGTGATTGGGGGATGTGTGCAAGGGGGGGTGGGGGGGTGGAGTAGGGGTTCAGGTCAGTCGTCATACTCCGTCACCTGGCTGTAATAGGCCCAGTGAGCCTCCAAACCACAGACTTGTGGCGACCCTGTTTTTTGCATTCATATACTCGGAGGTGATTGAGAGAGTTCCCAAATTGCTTTGTAAAATGTGGCTAGACAGTTCCTCCCACAGGGTACGGTGCGGGCGGGCGGGCGGACGGACGGGGGTCTATTAATGCTCTGATTCAGTGTGCAGTGCAATGCGATAGGGTCAGGTGATTACGGCGAGGCTTGCACTCAAGTTGAGATGAGTTGACACCACGACAGACATGTGCTGTTCCCATCTGTGACCCCCCCCCGGTGTCAGTCACGTCTGAAGCCACCCAGATCATGTCTGAAATGTTTACAAACACTATTGCAACATTCTTGACACACACACAAAATGTGCCCCATAAAGCCGGACTCCAGGACAGAACGGGTTGTGGAGTAGAGTCTGTCGGGTCCACACCAGACCCATTCTACAGTCAGGCTTCATCTGCTTCTCCCTGTGGAGACCATGTTTGATGGCACATTGATAACGTCTGAAATGTTTAAAAACAGTATTTGCCACATTCTTTGCACGCACAGAAATATGACTCATGGAGGCTGGCTTTGGGATGGAACTAGCCCTGGCGGTGCTTCCACTCCAGATCTGCGACAGGTCTGTTCCACAGTCGGCTTTATGTGATTCCTCTCCAGAGCTGCGACAGGTCTGTTCCACAGTCAGCTTTATGTGATTCCTCTCCAGATCTGGGACAGGTCTGTTCCACAGTCAGCTTTATGTGGTCCACAAACGCTGCTGATTGCTCCAGCAGAACCCAGTTGACAGTTTCAACAGACAATAGCCAAAGCCAGTGAAGAGGAAAAAATAGAGGCCCTTTGATGAATGTGCTGTGAAAGCCGAACCCCTCTGTGGAAATGAAAAACTTATTTTTTTCTGGAGGGAAAGGGAGAGTTTAATTTCAATGTGTCATTTCAAGCCTTCAAGTCTGAAGGGGTTCCGTTTTCCTCTCAGTTCCTGCGGAATGTATTTGGTTGTGTATAAATGTGTCATAGTTTTCCTCCGCACCTGGAAGTCTTTGAGGCCCGCTCTGCGACAGCTCGGTCTGGTAGCCCCGGCTCCTGGCATTGGTCTGCTCCGCCAGGGGCCTTAGTCTGCTCAAATGGTAATAGCGTACTTTCCCAAGGCATCATCATGACCTAATCCCATCTTTAAACTCAATCTCTTTTGCAGATTTTAACAGACTTCTGATTTTTTTTTCTCAGAAGTTTGTTTTTGTTTTCATTTTTTCCTCCTTTCTTTCTTTTTTTCCCCCTCCACAAACCACTGCAGCTGGCATATCTGGAGAAACCACAATGACGAAACAGGGGAAAGAATCATGACTCTAATACAGTTCCATGTCTCTCTCCTCTGCAACTGCAATTTTTTTTTTGTCTTTTTAAATCCCCCCCCCCCACCTCCCCGTCCAGCTGAAGTTATGCCTTAAAGAGTTAAAGGTTTACGAGGGGAAATATCTCAAGACCAGAACTGTTACTTAACCTCTGTGTAGCTTGTAATTATTTTTGTTACTTGAGGCAAAGCCATGATGTTTTGTGACCTGAGTATAGTAAGCAAATGGAGGGTTGGAATGAGTCCCAAAGCTAATGTTACTGTCTGCTGCTTTGTTGTTTTTTAAGGATTTGTCTTTTTTTTTGCACAATAATGATATTGTTGTGTTTCCTTGTATGAGGGTTGTTTCTTGCATTTACTTGATTGCCTGTACATCTGTTCCCCAGTGGTCCTCACAATGCTTTTGAAGTGCTGGACTTGAAGCCTAAATTTGCAACAGAATTGTGTGGGCTCAGAACTAAGAAGTAGCCATACTTTTAATAGCATGCATGTATAATGAGTGTATTGAAAAGCATTTATGCATAAATTCCTTTTGGGATTGAGTGTACTGAAATGCATGTAGTATACGTATATATAATTAACACATGGGAGAGAATGTATTTGCTTGTGTTTGTGGGTGTGTTTTTCTTGCAGACACTTTTTTCCCCCCTTTGCACAAATCTGAAAGTCCTACTAGATTTGAACATCTTTCTCAGATTATGTTTTCCCTGTTCACCCTTTTTTCCCAGGACCCCTCCTTGCGACTCTGAATAGTCCAAAGTCAGCCCAGTCACTAGGCACTTCTGCACTGCAGGAACTCGCCGGCACCATTTTGTTTCCCACTGTAGGAAACCAAATCAGTACCTACCCCGGTGTAAGGACTTCTATGTGGCCCTGAAACTGCGGGGTGGCGCTTGCAACGATGGTTGATTTGATGTTAGTGGAAGACAACAAGCTCCATTAAAACCAGCAACAATTAGGTTATGCGGTGAATGCAGCGAAATTAATTATAGCTTACAGAGCTCCAGCTTGTTGAGGTTACAGTCACTGAATGAACACAAGCAAAATGTCAGCAGAGATGTAGGCTTTAATTAATCACAGAGGTGCTGGTATATTCATTTATCAAGTAATTACAGCTGCCATGAAGCCATTTAATCGACTGTTAGCAAATTTATAGAAAAATTCAGCTGTGGACTGGACCTTGAAGAAATCCTAACGTTATCTAGAAAATCTCTGGTTTAACGATCTAATGTCTGTGTTGCCGCTGGAGAGACATCATTATATTGTTCGGACTTTACGTCGCGAAAGAGCAAAATATCAGGCAATGTCACTGTCAGGTCTGTAGTTCCTGCGCTGCCCTGGCAAACAGAAAGGCTGAAAGAGTTCCTGCAGTGGAAAAGAGAAATGCGAATGGTCACTTTCCAGTACCCGTAGAGGCCCCTGTGATTTGGACATGAACTTTCTGAGCCTGTGCTATTTTTAAGCGTGAGCACGACATGCTCGACATAAAGTGAAAACACTCCAGGCCACCGTAGGATTATTTATTCAGGAGACCTTTGGCAGGTGAAGGAGAAAGTATGTGTGTATATGTTTGAGTGATCTGTGTGTGCGTGTGTGAGTGTGTTTGTGAGTCTATGTGTGTGTGTGTGTGTGTGTGTGTGTGTGTGTGTGTGTGTGTGTGTGTGTGTGTGTGTGTATAGGGGGGTCAGTGTTTAGTGTTCTGTTTAAATGAGGCCTGGACACACACAGCCGTGGCCAGCAGCGGTGAATCAGTGAGTGGGGATTTCCTCCCTCACACAGCGCCTTTCAGCCCCATTAAAACAACATGTCTGAGAGAGAAAGAGAGAGAGCGAGGGATGAAGAGAGAGAGTGAGAGAGAGAGAGAAACAGAGCAAGTGTGTGGGGGGGGGAGAAGGAAAGGGAAAGAGAAAAATAGAGAGAAAGGGTGAGAGAGGGAGGGATGGAGAGAGGGAGAAAGAGAGAGAGAGAGAGAGAAACAGCGTGTGTGGGGGGAGAGGGAAAGGGAAATATAGAGAGAAATGGCGAGACAGTAGGAGGGAGAAAGAGAGCGATAGAGAAGGAGAAACAGATTGATACGAAAAGGAAAGGAAATGGGACAAAAAAAAAGAGGGTGAGACAGACAAAGAGAAAGAGAGAGAGAACGAATGAGACAGACAGACAAAGAAAGAGAAAGACCCTTCTTGCCCCAACATGCAGCATGACCAGCGCACACGCACACGCACACGCACACGCACACACACCCACACACCCACACACACACCCACACACACACACACACACACACACACACACACACACACACACACACACACACACACACAGCTGTTTCAGACAAAGGAGCCCAGTGGAGGCCGCTAGCCTGTGGGCACTGGTGACCTCCCATGCCAATGGACCGCTAAAAGACTCCACTTGCACTCGCTGGGTCTTGAATGGTCCGAAAAGCTCTGGTGTTCTCTGCATTTGAACTATACTACAAAGGCAACAGCTGCAGTCAAAAACGCTTAAGAATATGAAAAAAACATTTAGCAGACAGCGTTAGAGTTAAAGTTTTCCAGCCATGAAGTCTAGGTCGGGGCAAGTTATCACACTGACTTCACTGAATCCAAATATCGGTCATTGGGTAAATGTTTTGACAAAACACTACCCTCCATAGGCCCTGTGAGCACTTATCACTGCCGATAAGGCGACTGGGACTTCGGTCCACATGGAGGTGGTCTCCGCTGCTGCAGTGTGGTGGGTAACCCCAGACGGGAGAGGACGTAACTTCAGAGGTGGTCCGCGGCGGAGACAGACGTTTGTGTTTAGACAGCTCCTTTGTGCAGCATTCCTGATTGGTCTTGGCATTGGTCTCAGTCTCACGTTGGGGCTGGTCTTGTCAGGTTGGTCCAGGTTTCTTGTGATTGTTAGTTTCTAGATATCTGGTTTGGAGACACACACACACACAGACGTTTTGAGTGTGTGCAACTGAAGTCCTCCCGGAGTGTGTGTGTGTCTGAGGTAGGATGGAAAAGTTTAGACAAGCCCTTGTGGCCACGGGTGGAGGACAGACTGTGATGCGACACCATGATTGTCGCGTGTTTTGAGCCCTGGAAAAGGAACACACAGAACCGCTGCCATGGCAACCCATATTGCTGACATCTGTTTTGTTTTTTTTTCTCGTTTTTTTTCTTGCCGGGATGGTGAATGGCCCTTGTTGTGTCAGCGTCGGTGAAAAGGGTGCACCGCTGCCCCATCAAAGCTAAAACTCTCTCTATCTTCTGCCTTTGAAGTCTTCATAGCCCATTTCATCCCAAGTAATGGCTTCCATGATGTTTTCAAATCTAAGATGTCATTGTGCAAACTTCTCGTTTTTTGTCATTCTATTTTCTGCCCTTTGAAGATAACGCTATTTCATTGGCCACAGTTTGATAGTACACACACACACACATGCTGCAATTCTGAACCTGCTGTCATTCCAGATAAAAAACCTAGCTTTGGGCCTGTAAACAAACAAACAAACAAAAAAGAAATACAAACAACCTAACAATAGAAGTTAATGAGGAACAGACGGACTGAACACCCGCACTGCTGGTAGACGTGAGAACGACTGCTGTGTGCATTTGGCCTCAATTACTGTCATGGCTTCTTCAGATAACCAGTGCTGACACTTCGAGCAGCCCCATGAGTTTTTACCATCAAAATTCACTGCCTTCATCAGTTAATCTCACAGTCTCTTACTCTCTGTCTCACTCTTTTCACCCTATAAAGAAGGGAAGAGTCCAACAGCAGGGACAGATCATGGAGGGGGAAGGGGATGTGGCTTGTTGAAGAAGAAGAAGAAGAAGAAGGAAAAAAAGAAATGTTCAAAAAAACGTTGAAAAGGCAGATTAGTATCCAGCGTCCAGTAGGGCGGCAGCCGAAAGAATCCCACTCCCTCGGAACATCTGCAGGAACTCAGTGGGCCACTGGAGTGGAATCTGTGGAAACAGTGCAGGGCTTTGTCAGGGCCTGGCACCGCTGCCAAGACGGGGCAAAACTGGATTAAGAACCGTCAGGGCATTTCGACAAGGAGAGCAGCCAGTCTGCAGTGGCCAATTGCCCCCCTCTCACCCCCCCCCCCATCCCCACCCCCCAGGCTGGTGAGGGTAGTAGGGACTCTGGCTAAGGCCACTGAGTGATATTGTTCTGCCGAATCTCAATACTGGTTTGTCTGCATACACTGAAGTGTGAAATCTCCACTGTGAAATGGAGTTGTTCCGCCACTGGGTTTTTCTTAAGCCCAAGAAAGACAGGGAAGAAAGAGAGAGAGTGAGAGAGAGAGAGAGAGAGAAAGGAAGTGAGAGGGGAAAAAACAAGGAGTAGTTGCAAGATAAAAACTGTGAATATTTCTGTGTAAACAGCTTTTCAGAAGTAACCCAATTTCCATATTTCAGAGTGTTTAATTTATCAATATTTTACCAAATATGAATGTTTTATCAAATGTTTTTTTTTTTTTTTAATGTTTCATACTGTGTTACCCATGCAACAAAAACAACAACAGCAGCGCATAAAAAGTCTCGAAATGAAATTTCTGACATTCCAGGAGAAAGGCCAGACAAAGGCTAGAGTAACAGGGGCAGGGCGCTCTTGACACCGTGGGCCTTTGAAGTGCACGGCGGCGCTGGAGCCGGGATCCCTGTCAGTCCACTGAAAACTAATCCCAGATTGTGTGCCCCCCCCCCCAGGCTCTCCAGCCCCAGCCCATAACCCCACACCTCCCCATCATGCCCCCCCCCCTCCCCCATCCCAACACCACCCCCCTCACCCCGCTCAGACCCTCAGCCTTCGCCGCTGATGCTCGGGGGGGCCTCTGTTTTCACTGCCCATTCCCTGCTCCAAAGGCTGTTTTGATTTGGCGTTAGCGGGGGGAAACGCCGCATTGTCTGAACAGGATCTCCACACTGGTCGGGGCCCTTCCCTTTGACAGTGTGTGTGGAGAGCCGGGCACTGACGGCTGCTGACGTAACCGCTGTTTTATTTGGAACGCGTCGAGCGAGCGGTCGGTTTTTTAAATCGTCCCGGGGCAGCAGGAAAGGCAGGGAGAGTTTACTGACGAAGTGAGAGAGTCCTGCTGAAAATGATGGCAGATAGTGCCGTGAGTTTCCTACTGTAGGAATACAGGTATTTTCCATCGGGGAAGCCATCCTCAATCATGTGGCCATGGGGGGTAGACAGAGGTTCACCCTGGATAGTGGAATCTGTATTTCACTGTCTCCATCTGGCTTGGTTAGCTAACGTAAATGCTTGCACTGCCAAAATGAAAGATGTTTAGAACATTATTTCCATATTGGCTGTATATAACTTTATATCCATGGGGTGAAGGAGTTTTCACTGAAATTTTAAAAATGCTTTAACGAAACTGTAAGAAGCTATATTACTCCATTTGTTTTCTACATCCGAGCCTTCCCTCTAGGTGTGTGTGTGTGTGTGTGTGTGTGTGTTTGTTCCCTGGTCCATATGTCTGTGCAAGTGTGAGACACAGTGAAGCTCCTGGCGGTGTGGCCTTGCTGCTAAAAACAGTCATTCTCAGTCACCTGACCAATTACCGTGAGAAGAGTCAGGTGACCTTCAACAGGAAGCAGATGGCTCCACAACAGAGCGAGGCAGAAAAGCTCATTTCTTGCTAACGGGTCTTGAGAACGTGCCAGCCCGTATTTGCGTTTGCACGGATTTACAAATCCTGAAACCCGAGACAGGTTTCAGAGCTGTGTACCAGACCACTCTGAAACGGCCAAATTACAAGGCGATATTTTTGAGCAGCTCCAAAACATGTAATTTTCACCTTACAATAAAACAATGTTGTCTTTTTTTGGTCGTTTTTCAGCTGCAGACGGCTTGTCGTTGGGGCCCGTCATGTCTGTTGCGTTCGGTGGTCACTACCCACCGCAAGTCTGTCCACAATCCGTCTTGGAGGATCGCTTGCCGCTTGTCTTCTCACTAGGCAACGCAAATGTTTCTGTCTACACTACACGATGAAGCCACACTGAAGAGACTGGCTAGCAACAAATTTATGTTTACTGCTGAACCAGACAATTAAGTCTTGGCGAAATACAGAAATTACTGCATGCATGGGTTGTTGTGGGTTGGTGGATGGTGGACTTAAAATAGAGGAGCTGTCAGTGTTTTGGAGAGTGCCTGATATATGAACGCTGGGAAACTGTAGGAAAGTGGGTGTGTGTCTTAATACGATCCATATGGCCCTCCTTGCCTTGATCAGAGCAGGATTAAGTCAAAATGGCTGTTCCGGAGAAGTCCGCCAGCAGAGTTCAGTATAAGGCTGATATGATTCTGGATAAGTGTTAATCATGTACAGAGCAGGGAAACAAACAGCAGGCCAAGGATAGTACTAAGTGTGACTTACGAGGGAAGTTTAAGGCCTACAAGGCCAGAGAGATTGTGGTTTGTGATTCAGACGAGACGTGTCATCATGGGCCGTGGCTGCAGGATAGGTGTGTGTTTATGGCTGCAACATCATTTCCTCTGAATCACTACGAGTTAATCGCTTATTTCTTTCCTGGTCACATCCTGTTTGACACGCCTCCTCCTGGGCCAGTGAATCAGCGCCGTTTGGGCCGGAGTGCAGCACAGCTTAGCCCGGACCGGCGGGCCAGATAGAATCTGCCACTCTGGCCTTTGTGCTCGGTGGGATACAGCCGCTATGCTGCTTTCCACACCGTGTCATTTCCTGTCTCGGCCTGAGATTAATCATGTCATTTCCCGCTGTCCTGCCAACCACCAGCCCAGCACTTCCAGCACTCTGAGGTTTATTTGTGCTCAGGCATGCCACAGACGACTCGACTCTCCTCGCCTCCACTCCGGATTCGCAGCAGAGCTGCTGGTTACTTTGGTGTGTTCCCCCCGTCCACATTTCACTGAAGAACAATACAAAACCTGAGGCCTTGTACTGTGAAAGCATCAGCAATATCCTTGATGTTACTATTATGATTATGTAACGGACACAGAACTCACACTAGGCCAGGGAGGACATAACAGTGCATCCGTTCTCACACTTGGTCCACTCTCAGTCGTCAAGACTCTGCCCATCTGTCTCCAAAAAGTATTCAAAAACATAATTTGCACTCATGTTCAAACAGTGCAGCCTTTTGTCAAGCACACTGCGGGCTGGATTATTCATTCATTCTGCGAGAGGGATGTTTCAAGCGCGCTGTCAGTTAACCCCATCCAAAACAGAACCCAGGGCCAACTGAAGCCGTGCATAATGCAAATAGTGTCGGATTAAGTGATTTATATCCCTTAGTCCTCGTGGATGATGTCATCTGCAGAGCAAGTGTTAATGGAAACACGATCCCTCGTCTCTGTCTTTGTCTCAACCTTTGTCTCAGCAGAGTAGCTTTAGTGAAGGACGGGACTACTGGTGGGCTTTAATGTGAAACGAGTTGGCCACTGGGAAAATCAAGGTTTTTTTCCTGCCGCACCGGGGCTGGCGCTGGAATAATATGGGAGAGTGGTAATGAGAATCAGCTGCGAAGCTAATCAGAGGAAGATGGGGGGAAATGTTAGAGAAGGAGAGAGAGAGAGAGAGGGAGAGATAGAATAAGTAGGCAAGTGAGATGGAAAAAGAAAGAGAAAGGGAGAGAAATAGAAACCGAGAATGAGTGGGAGAGAGGGAGAGAAAGGGGGAGATTGACAGAGAGAAAGAGAAGGAGAGAGAGAATGAGAAGGAGGGAAAGAGAGAGGGAAAGTGAGTTGTGCTGGAGGGGCAACTCAAACACTGCTGCCCCAAATGAGCCCGGACTGGGGCTCTGGAATCCATTTTCGGTGTTATTCTTCGGGCGGGGGACAGCCGAGTCTTTCCTCTGCCCTTTTATTTCTGGAGCTGTCTGTCTCATAACGAGTGCCAGTCAGAAGCCGGAGAGGTTTTTACACAATGGGAAATCACTACAGCATGTGCCCTCTCCACACCCATACTCCACCTCTCTCTGTAGAAACACTAAAGCACATGCACTTTGGCATGGTGGAGCAAATGGGCAAGACCTTACTCCACCCGACCACAGTGGCCTACCCAACGGGCCATCGGAAGCTCCTCCGTCCCACAAACTGTTTACACCAAACCACTCTGGATGCTCACCTCTGACTGCACGATGGCATGGGGATTTTGTTTTGTGTTATTATGTCAGCGGGGCATTTTAATTGGGCGCTGAGGGTGTGTGGGAGGGGCAGGGAGCTGAGTGAGTGTGCTGCAGCTCAGCATTTTTTTGGGTGCGCTGTGGCCGCACAATGGCAACTAATGCCACGGGTATTAGCGGACCGCAGCTCGGCCTCCACGCCAACAATGACATACCGCTTGCCTAATTAGCCACTCAAGGTGATTTCCAGCCTGCCAAAAAAGGGCTGCTCTGAACACACCCAGGCACCAGAGCAGTCAGAACCAGAAGGACTTTAAACCTCACAGGGCTCAAGGGATAGTGAGGAAGCATCCCACATGGACAGGGAGTCAGAGAGGAAAGAGAGAGAGAGAGAGATAGAGAGAGAGAGAGGATAGTAAGAGAGAGAGAGGAGAGAGAGGGAGACTGAGAGAGAGATGAGAGTAAGAGAGAGAGAGGAGAGAGAGAGACAGGGAGAGAGAGAGAGGAGGAAAGAATGTTATTAGCCATTATAGATATTTAATTATTTTATGCCTGCAAAGTCATCACTGGCAAGGCTTTGGAAGGTGGTTGCGTTTGCACCGTGCTCCATCCTGATGTTTAACCTTTCCAAGAGGCCTTGGTAGCACAGCACAGAGCTGTTTACATCTGGCTGGGCAGTGGGCACCTAGCAGGGCACCGCCCCTACCGCTGCCTCCAACAAAACCGTCCATCTGCCCCGTAGCGGAAGAGAGGGCTGATGTAATACAAGCGATGCGCAGCATGGCGGTGTTCCTGTCGAGGGAGGTAGTCTTTTATCTCCGTCAAAAACCACAAGCCTTCCCGTTGCTCCCAGACTAAACAGATTTTGGCACGGCAGCAAGCTACACACAAGCCTTTATCACAAGCTGGGAGGAGGAGGAGAGAGGAAAACCACTCTGAGAACTCAAAACACACTGAAAGTATGCAATTTTGTGTTAAAGTACATGATTATTGAGGTCCCGTTTTCAAGAGCGCCTTGGTAGTTGCTTTCGAGGAGATCCAGATCTGATTTGCGTGGCTGCCGTTATGCTTTGAAGCTGGTGGAAAAAAGGCGAGGCATTAGAGTTTTTATGTGCCGGACTGAGGGGGGAAATTGTGGACGAGCGGCGCTTGGGTTTTTAGCTGACCCTGGCCGCGCTGCAAAAATAGCCTTGCTTTTTAATGGGTGGTTTTGAGGCGAAGGCCGCTTGCAGGAGGAGTCTGGCAGCCTGAGAGCATCTGCGGTCTTCCGAGAGAACTAATAAACTGGGCAGGAGAGAGGAGAGAAAGAGCAAGAACCCCAGAGCTGCTCGCTGGCACTTATCGGCCCTTATAGGCATAATTCTGAGCAGTACATCAGCTCCGGAATCTGTGAATGACTTTATCTGGATTGAGAGAGAGAGTGGGAGAGAGAGAGAGCGAGAGAGAGGGATGGAGAGACGATGACTGCTTTCGTGTTGCTGCACAAGGATGGCTGAAGCCTAATATGGTTATTCGTTGTTCAGACTCTCTGCATTCCTCACATGTGCGATCCCTGTCAGCCAAGATTAGACCTCTTTGGGGGCGGGGTGGGGTGGGGTGGGGTGGCTTATGATAAGGCAAGCACACAGACTTTATTTATGACTCCCTCTCTGAGCCCCATCAAAACCAGCACTCTCAACAACACTCTTTATGAGTCAGCGGAGACATCAGTGGCACATAAAAAACAAGCGTAGGGTTATCAGGCTACTTCGCATTGTCTGATCTGACATGTAACTGAAGAAGGCTGAGGCTATAGAGACATCTTCAGGATTAAGCACAGGGGGGAGGCAGGGGGCTTTTGGCCAGGGCAAACACTCTTGTACTCTTCTTCTAAGGACACGTGTGGACTCAAAATATACAGCCGTTCACCCTCAGTATTTCTGTTCAACTAGGAATAAGCCATTTGGTTTGCCTTTCTCACATGCCTTTCCCTTCTCTGCATCTCTGAGAGCAGGTTTACCAGGCTGCTAGTGGGGTTTTGTAGACAGGTGAATGTGCAGTTAGGAGATAGGGAGGAGTGTGTAATGTGAAAAGCAGTGGTTTGGGTTTACAGGAAGGAGGAGGGTGATGGGTGATGTCATCCTCGTCTTCGGGGGCATGAGGGATCCAGACGTCCGGGGTGAGGACACGTCTGCGGTCAGCTGCGTCTTTGTGCTCAAGGAGCTGCGTGAGGGCAGGACCCTGGGGAGGCACACACACACAGCGCACACACACCGCACACACACCGCACACACACACAAAACACACGCATACTTTTCTTCTCATGCACCTTCCTCTTTCACACAGACACACATACCACACACACACACACACACACACACACACACACACACATACACACACACACACAAACACACACTCACACCTGACCTCCAGACACACACGCATACACCATCTGAGGTACTCTCTGAACTATTCACTGCCTTTCTAGACCAACCTTTCATAGACTAGGAATGCAGCAGGAGAGGGAGAGAGAATTGAGAGGATGAAAAGAGTCAGTGACTGAGAGTGAGAGAGAGAGGGGGAGAGGGAGAGAGAGAGAGGGAGAGGGGGGGAGTGAGAAAGAGGGAGAGAGAGAGAGAAGAAGATGGAGAGGGGGAGAGAGTGAGAAAGAGGGGGAGAGAGAGAGGAGAGAGAGTGAGTGAGAGAGAGAGACTTTTATAGATGGGAAGATTCCTTGAGGTAAAATTTTCTCCTAAATAGTTCTAGGCTTTAATGAAAAGGCAGCTCACTCGTATTTTCCGATGAGGTGTCTTTTATGTCTGCCTTTTTTTCTGATCAAGAGGTTTTGCCACTGTTTGTCTAGAAGTATTTGATTTTTACCAAGGACTTTAAAGGAACTGAAGGTTTCCAGACTATGTACTAAATCACTATGAACCGCAGCACAGGCTGCTCCTGCAGAGAGAGCGAGGCTAAGGTTGTTCTTTGGAAGAAAAGACCTCCAGATCTCTTCTGATAATACTGTTATTGCAAAAATGACTACCGCCTGGCCTTCACTGAATGATGTCAGTGCATACGCTCTGATTTTGAAAGAATGCAGTTTCTTCCAGCCTGGGCATAGAGTCTGTCATCATGCAGTCTGAAGCTGTCTGTGTCCTCTTATTGGAGAGGAATGCCGTTTTGGAAACAGCACATTGCCCACATCCACCAAGGCGGGAATGCAAGCTGGGCCGCAGGAGACTGTGTGAGCTCGTGTGAGTTCCTACCCAGTGTGGAATAAATTAAAACAAACTGTCTAATCTCACGGACGCGCACGCAATAAACCCGTCACAAAGAAACCTCAGAAATATGTCACTGGGTGAAGAAAAACAAGGGTGCCGCACTCAGACACCCTCAAATTAATCATCTGCATTGTGCCACTAATAGCAGAACACCGGAGCTCTGTAGTTAAGGCCCTTAACCCGGCCCAACCCACTGAAACAGAGGAAATGCCTTCGCCCCGCGCCGCCGCTCGATGCCTCTCGACCTCGGGGTCCGCGGCGGAACACTTGTTGACAAGGTCTCACCCAAACCAGCCTCACACCTCTTCCTCAATTCAGCGCCAGGTTCCTGTATGTCAAGGCACTAATCAGGCCTCAGAGACCCAGCCCACGGTGTATTGTTATTTTAAAAGCAACACTGTACATTGTGCGGTAAAGGTAATACAGCCCTCTTGTGCGGCTGAACACAAAAGCTATAAGCAAATACTTGACCTTCAAGGCATGCGGAACAAGAATGAGGTCACTGTGCAATACTCAGGGTTATTAGGGAAAGCATCTAACAGTTATACAACCATCCAGTGCATCCTGTATTGAAAGGCGTGCCCAGATAGCAGCTAGACTATCGCGGTTTGATTATACTTCGCGCATCCGCAAGTACACGTGGGTCGGCGTGAGGTGATGTAAATGTCGTCATTGGAGGGTGCGGCTTTGTATGGACGTCTGTGTACCCTCTAATGTTTTGTGCTCACAGCCATTACGCTTCAAGGGCACCTAGAGAGGGGACATTCTAAATGTGAGGAGGCCTAACATGGCTTAATGTTCCAGACCAGCGCTCAATGATCACCAAATGATCACCAATTTGTTTGCTCTTTTTCGTCATAAGCACTTACACTTGTCAAAAAAACTAAACCGAAGTCTTATGAGAATGGACTTTATTTTATTACTTTAAGCATTTTCCTCTCCATTGACATCAATTATGGAAAAGTCTTAACGTGTCTTAATCATCCAAATTAGCTTCCAATAGCCACCAAATTTAATATCAGAAGCACCATCTCCAATTGAAAAAGCCAACATTGATCGTATTTTTGAACATTAAGCAACGCTGAGCCGTGTTCGAAGAGAATATCCCCCTAGAAAGCAGAATCCAAGAAGACTCTAGAAAGTGTACCGTAATACCCCGACTATAAACCGCAGTTTATACATTTACTTTGCTAAATTTCTGCAGCTCTGCGGTTGATACTTGGGTGAAGGTGGAGCGAAAGGTATTTAAGGGCAATGTCTTTAAGAGTCCTGTCACCAGTACTGATGGAATAACAAAAATACGCACTGGCTGCCAGCCCATAAACAAAACAACAATAATAAGAAGGTTCAGGTTCAAGTCTCAATGATTTTCCTACAATCAAACACTATTCCAAAGGGTAGGGCAAACAGTCTAAGCATCTATTAAATCAAAACATTGAGTTTGTGAAATGACGGTACTTATTTCTACCTTTTCTTCCTATTGATTCCCAATTCCCTGTCGAAATCAGGTACATGTAAATGTCAGGAAACTCAATTCCTGGCCACATGCCAATGTCCATGGAGCTTTGGTAAGTTGTAAGGATAATTCTCCAGTCCCTTCATTGTGGTAATTTCACAGTAGGTGCAAGACTCTCTGGCTTGTAGGCCTCTCCAGGTCTCCGTCTAACCATCAGACGACCATGTGTTGGGCAAAGCTGAAAATTGGACTCATCAGAGAAGACGAACTAGAAGACCCTCCAGTCCGCTTTTCTCAATCCTTATGGTCTTTTACAAACCTCAGCCAGGCAAAGTACAACGTTGTCCCGGAAGAAAAAACCCAACTCTGAGAAATGTTTTTTCCAGCAGGGCAATGCTCCATGCCACACAGCCAGGCCAGTAAAGGTGTGGATGGAGTACCACCAGATCAGGACCCTGTCATGGCCAGCCCAATTTCGAGACCTGAATCCCATAAAAAACCTCTGAAATGTGATCAAGAGGAAGATGGATGGTCACAAGCCATGAAAAGAAGCCGAGCTGCTTGAATTCTTGCGCCAGGAGGAGCATAAAGTCACCCAACGGCAATGTGAAAGACTGGTGGAGAGCATGCCAAGACACATGAAAGTTGTGATTTTAAATCAAGGTTATTCCACCAAATATTGATTTCTGAACTCTTCCTAAGTGTAAGCATTAGTATTGTGTAGTTTAAAATTGAATATGAGCTTGTTTTCTTTGCATTATTCGAGATCTGAAGACACTGCATCTTTTTTGCTATTTTGACCAATTGTCATTTTTCTGCAAATAAATGATCTAAATGACAATATTTTTATTTGTAATTTTGTAGGAATGTTGCCAGTAGGTTATAGAATAAAACTAAAATGTACATTTTACTTTAACACATACCAATAAATAGTAAAACCAGATAAACTGATCATTTTGAAGTGGTCTCTTAATTTTTTCCGCGGCTGTATATAAAAGTATTTGTATTTGTATTTGTAAATACATACTTTAGTCTGTTTTCATGTTTCTGCGGGTGTCTCTGGTCATGTGTTTACAGAGAAAGCCAAACCATAATCAAATTGCAGTGCTGCCAGTAAACCTTGTCGTTGGAAAGTCCCAGTTCTTCCCCTCCAAGTCAAGTGGAATGATGTCAAATCACTTGTGCAGAATGTTAACCTTGGAAACATCACAGGTGCTCAAAAAGTTAGTAGGAGGTGGGTGGGGGTGGGGGTGGAGGTGGGGTAAAGTACAAGAAATGCTTTTAAAAACAGCCTTTGAACTTGATGTTCAGGGTTGAAGAGGAAGATAAGCTTGGCTCTCTCTCCCTCTCTCTCGCTCTCTCTCCATCTCTCTTCGTCTCTCTCTCTCCCTCTCTCTCTCTCTCTCTCTCTCTCTCTGACTGATTTAAACCCTGACTCTAGACGCGCAGATCCACTCTTTCCCCGACACTCACGGCTCTGATGTGCAAGGAGCCACAGCAACCGAGGAGGACTGTGGCCCTAATCCCCGATGAAACCCCTACCGCCCCCGCCCCCGCACCCAAACCCCAAAACTACCCCAACCCTCCCCAGCATCCCCCACCCACCTAAAAAGGAGCTGTGCAGTGAGGGGTCACTACATAACAGAGGGTGCCTGCGTACAAATGAATCTCGTGCTGGTGAGTTACGGCTCCCGGTTGAGCCATCAGTGAAAGGAGCGATACTTTTTTATTCCTTTGGAGGTGCTTTTCCTTTTTTTTCCTCCTCCTCCTCGGTGCAAATGCGCTACTTTTTCATCTCTTCAGAGTTTTACAGTGGGGCCCCTATATACATTATGGATGTTTGTGTACCATCCTCTGAAACATCCAGGAGAGAGGGGAGAGAGAGGGGGTCACCTCCAGAGCCCGGAGCTGGGCCATCTGCCTGGCAGCTGGAGAAGAAGCCTGATGAGGAGGAGTTTACATCCCGCTTGTCTGGAGCCAAGAAGCCCTTTCAAATCATACAACATAAATTATACTCATCTCACTCCTGCGAAAAGAGCCCTTTGCCTCTGTGTGGGGGCACAGTATTGCATATGATCCCCTCCTCACATACTTTCCGACTATTCCATATTGGATGAATAATCTTCATCCTACTCTCTCTCTCTCTCTCTCTTGCTCTATGCAGGCGCACGGTTCTGTCTATGTTCCTCTGCTCGCTCACTTTGTTTCCCTTCTTGTGTTTTGGTGTAATTGAAAAGCCGTGTGTGACCCATGCTGTGCCCTGCACAGGCAGACTAATGGACTGTGTGTTGGGAGTCCTAATCAGAAGGGGGGGGGGGGGGACTGGAAACAGCAGCAGTGGTAACAGATGAGGAGAGGTGAAAACGATGCTCACCCCCAAGCCCACAGACAATCTGGTGAGACGACGGAGTAACTTGAGTGAGATTTAGGCTTTTGTATTTACCATGGAATGACATTGCAAAAAGATTGTTTTTTATCCTCATTCATCAATTTTATGGAGGCGTTTTTGATAACCTAAGGTGGAATATTTTCATTTGAATACTCCCTGCTTACAAGAGGCAATTTCAACCTTAATAAGGGAGTATCACTCTCAGCTCAGACATTTGTATGCATTGGAAAAGAGGGGAAACGGCTGTTTTCTCCTTCAAATGTTACCTATTACTTATCTCATAATAGACTTTTATGAACGCGGCCAATGGATTAACGACATAAAATCAGCGATGACAGCTTCTGCACTTGCCGTGAAATAAATAAAGGCAAACAAAAAAAAAACATTTTCAACCTGACAATTTTACCTCAGCCTCACATTGCCTGGTTGAGCTGCAGCTCTCAGTGAATTAATTAATCTCTTACACTCTAAAGTGTTATGAAAAGGGTTGAATATTGTCAGACAGACAGAGGGGGGGGGGAGAGAGGAGGTGGAAAATGACTGACTGGAGAGCAGAGAATAAAAATACCTACAGTCCGTGAAAGAGAAAGATGTGGAGGGGCTTGTTAAATCAAAAAATAAAAATCTGAGAAGTTGGAGCCCAAATGGCAGGAGTCATGCTGGATAATTGCTCCCAGATGGGGGCAGAGCCGGGGAGGGTTGGGGTGGGGGGGGGGGGAGGGGGCTGGGGTGGAGGAGGTTGGAGTACAAACTCAGGTCTGACTGAGAAGCCCCCTTGTGCTTAGGAGGCCATCAAGCAAAAATAAAACGAAAAGGATAACACTGTTCAGAAAGTCGAAAAAGTCGACCGGTGTAATGAACGTGCTTCATGCAAGGCTCTTCAAGCCCCAAACTAGGTCAATCAGGCAGGGGGGCAAGAGTGCAAGCGTTTGGGCTGGGGCGGGGGGGGGGGCAGATTCAGGGAAACAGGCCATGGAACGGGGTGCTGTGGGTTCATTCGTGGATGGCTGCAGTGTTGCATGACGTATGCCTCCTGAACGCTGTCATTAACACGGATCTCTGCAAGCCCTTAATTGCTCTCCATCGTCACTGACTGGTGTACGGTACAATGGCAGGGAGCCTCTCCTAATTGCTGGAAGCACAGACTCGCATAAGAGAAACACTCAGAGCAGCACAAGCACATTTGGAGCCATTGATTTCCTGGAATGCCACATCGCCCAATCACAGTGGTAGTAAGGCCTGCTATTTTGAGTAAAATTGGTTAATGTAATTTACTGCATAGACAACAGGCGAGCGTAAATGTTTGTAAATGTTTGGTTGACTTCAGCTCTGTGTGGCACGGATTAAACGCTTATTTCACAAGGCGGGGTGAACATCTGTGCGCGGGTCGTTTGTGTTTATTTTGAATTTAGAATTTTTTTTATTTTTCGTGTTTGGATTGATGTCGATTACATTCCCGAGTGCACTGACCAAAACAAAGGGGGAAAAGGGCACGCTCTTGCCAGGCCAAATGGGTCTGGCCGGCTTTTCATCTTGTGGAACTGGGCTTTTGTCCACGAGCAGAAAGACCCGATGTGGCCCAATGCCTCTCGCTCACTCGCTTTGAAATCTCAGCAAAGCCACTCATGTGCGCAAGAAGCATTCCTTTATCGTCGCTGATGCAGAAAACACACACACACACACACCCAGACACTACGGAGGAAACACACACACACACACACACACACACACACACTACGTAGGAAACACACACACACACACACACACACAGACACTACGGAGGTAACACTCCCACCCATTTCCTCTCATTCTTTCAAACGTTGGCACCATAATTCAAAATATCAGGAAGGAGAAGTGGATGAAACAGAACCAGGTAGCTCAAGCATCACATGCAACATGCAGGCAGTACTCTCAGCTGGGCCTAGTTGGACCTGCAGTGTTACTGTGTTTCCGAGTGTTTCGGGACAGGCTTCATGCATTTCACATCAGATCCTGTTTGAAAAAGGCCAACATGTGCACCTCACGGCTCAAGAATGTCTGTGTGGGTAGTGGTCAGGACTGATGTGGGGATGATATGAAAGAGTCCACAGAACACAGAGAGGAATGAGTTATTGATTCAGGGAGGCTGAAATGAAAAGCACAGAAGTTTTGTCTTGCAGGCAGCCTTCGTTGAGATTGATTTGGACTCTCCCCCGGCTGAGATGAATGCTCACATTCAGTACTAAAGGTGCTGACATGAATTTGTCAAAACGGGAGGGAGACCTGAGGCGTTGAAGCGATGATGTGATGTTTCACAATATTTCGTTATAAAAACTGAGGAACCACACAGACACACACACACACACACACACACACATATGCTCCAGATTTGATTTTCTGTGTGCTGTTTCACAGTAACATCCGGTGTTTATTTGCGTTGGCCAAACAGGGCTGTCTTGACGACATTGTTGATTATGCTTTTGGTGCCGGAACAGCTCTGTCATGTTTCTGAAACAGCCCTGGACAAACAGTGCAGGGTTCCGAAGAAACCAATGACAGATAGTTGCCAAGCTCCATCCCCAGCGATGAGTATTAGAGTCTGTTTATGCTGATTCATCTGGGCTTGATTCTGTCTCTTCAGTGAAACACAGAACGAAAAGGAGAGTGAAAAATACTGAAAGAGAAAGAGAGAGGAAAGGAGGGAGAGAGAGAGAGAGACTGAAAGAGAGGGAGAGAGAGATTGAGAGAGAAGGAAAGAAAGAGCTCTCACCCTCTGGTTTATTTGCAGAAGGGGTGGTTTCTCACGAACACTTGAAAGAATGGGAGATAAATGGCCCTTATTTCCTCTTCATCGTTTGACAAATGCTTCATGAATACATTGGGCTAACAGTGTGAGAGAGAGAGAGAGAGAGAGAGAGAGAGAGAGAGAGAGAGAGAGCAGAGACTTCAGGAGCTTTTTGAAATGCACCTCCAGAGGCAGGGAGGAGGTTCCATAAAACACAAGTTATTACTCCTTCCACAAACTCTGAGGGCCGTGCAGGGAGCCGGCGGGACGACTGCGGGTTGGAAGGAGAGAGAAAGATGCCCCCTCCACTGTGCAGCAAGCTGCTGACGCCCTGTGCCTTACCCAAAACTGAAGGAGAAATAAACACGAACACACAGATACACACACACACCCAGACACACTCACATACACACACAGACACACTCACACGCACACCCAGACACACTCACATTTTGTCATAAGAGTCGTAAGAGCCCTGTAGCTGTCTGGAGACATTGCTCACCGCTCACACACCCTTCACCACGCCTGGGCATGCAGCACAGTGAACACTCACGTCCAGACCACAAGGCAGGCCACACTACTTCCGACTCTGAGCCAGACACGGCCACAGTCAGCTCCAAGCACAGGCATTTATCTCACACATGGGATTTTTTTATTTATTTGCATATTTATTTTCTCAGGCTTTCCTAGTCTTTTTAATCAACAGGACCGTAGGTAGCAGACAGGAGGTGAAGGGGAGACAGTGGAGAGAGAGAGAGAGAGAGAGAGAGAGAGAGAGAGAGAGAGAGACAGAGAGAGAGACAAAGAGAGAGAGAGAGAAAGAGAGAGAGAGAGAGAGGGAGAGAGAGGAAGAGAGAGAGAGAGAGAGAGAGAGATGGGGAGCGGGTACGGGAAATTACCTCAGGCCGGACTCCAACCTAGCCGCTACCGCTACGCTAGACAGGAGGTGAAGGGGGGACAGTGGGAGAGAGAGAGAGAGAGAGAGGGAGAGAGAGAAAGAGAGAGAGAGAGGAAGAGAGAGAGAGAGAGATGGGAGCGGGTACGGGAAATGACCTCAGGCCGGACTCCAAACTAGCCGCTACCGCTACGCTAGTGCTCTCCCCATCTTGTGAGATGTTAAGACCAAACCTAATCTAATGACACAAATTGAGACATTTTTGGAAGCCAAAAAAAGGAGAATGCTTTTATTTGCGCACAAAGAAAGCCTGCTTCTGAAAGATTGTCTGTTCATGTTGGTCCAAAGCATATTCTCAGCTCATTGATGGTGTGCTGTTAGGCATTAGTGCCGTCTGCAGCCTATTGCACCCTCCAGGGCCTCCTTCTTTTTTTGGGAGATGCTCCCTTTTATGATTTACAATAATACTTACAGACTATTTTGGCCTTGGTTAAAAGTCGATCAACAGATGGAGGTGGTGACAACGCTGTTTTCACCCTGTGGTGTAAATCTTCTAAAACAGCAAGGCGTCCTCACTGACATATTTGATCTGGCCTGCTCTCCATGGCTGTTCATAAAAACTGACAACTCTTTGAACTGTGTCACACATTCATTTTACATGATGAGTAGAAATGTACTGCTGGTGGTCCTGAGGGTGTGTGTATGTGTGTGTGTGTGTGTGTGTGTGTGTGTGTGTGTGTGTGTGTGTGTGTGTGTGTGTGCATGCGTGTGTGTGTGTGTGTGTGTGTGTGTGTGTGTGTGTGTGTGTGCATGCGTGTGTGTGTGTGTGTGTGTGTGTGTGTGTGTGTGTGTGTGTGTGTGTGTGTGTGTGTGTGTGTGTGTGTGTGTGTGTGTGTGTTTGTATGTGTGTGATGGAAGGGTTTCTGAAGGGGGTTCTGGGTTTGGCTGAGTATGATTTTAATCATGTCTGTGCTCGGTCATGGCGCACTTTAATGGGTCTGGGTGAATGGGCTGAAGTCAAGAAGGGGGAATGTAAACCAGATCACTGAGGAAATTCTTCGCAGCTCGCTCAAGAAGAAGGCCAGATTTGATGGAATGTTCAAACATTTCACTCTGTGTTCCCTCTCAGTCGTGTTCTCTAGTTCATACTGAAATTGAACACACACACTCCACTCTTTCAAAAAGACTCACTCTATCTATCGCTCTCTCTCTGACACACACATATAAACACACACACACACACACTCACACACACACACATTAATGTCGCTACTGTGGAAAGTCACACTGGTCTGCGAAAGGAAGAGGCTTAATGTCTGTAATAGCAGCTGCATGGGGTATTAATAACAGAACCCTGTTCCATTGAGATGAAGAGGGCAAGAATAAACAAAAACAGAAGGAGGCTGAGAGAAAGTAGGGAGAGAGAGAGAGAAAAAAAGAGAGAGAGAGAGAAGTAACTAGGATTAAGGATTAATGAATTCATCCTGTGGATATAACCAGCAAGTGATCTGCTTGGAGGTTGAAAACTCAGAATACATTTGTATATTTGCCACATTTGTCATTTGTACGAAATGAATTGTACATTAGAGTAAACACAGTACAGTACAATGAATAAATGATAGCTCAAATTTAGCAGATGTCCTAGATTGGTTTGGTGTGGTGCATTTTATGGCTTGTTATAAACTACAAAAATGCATTGTGAAAATAAATGCTCTTGAGACCAAATTAACAGCCCAAGTTTTTAAAGGTTAGTGTTCTCAGGACTGCATCTGTAGCTGACCCACGGGTCTGTTAGAGTTTTTAATAACTCCCGTTGGAATTTCACTTTTCTGTTTAAAATGTCGCGCTGCCGAGCCCCAGCCCTTGGTCTGGAGACTGGTACGCTCCCTTCGCCGGCCAACTATGTCCGCTTGCCTCAAATTACCGAGGCGCACATGCGTGGCAGAGACCCATGCATATTTGATAGTTCTGTGTTAAACCTAACAGAGATGGAGAGAAATGTGTGATATATGTCCACATCATACAGATGTTTGTTTTTGTCTGGGCGAACCTTGAATGAACCTTTCGGTTGCATATATACAAAATGATTTAGTTACGGAAGAGTAATGGCAGCGAGGAAATTATGTGAACCAACAGCTGTGTAGTGTCCTGTTGAACAGCTCTATCATTTTTTTCCCCCTAATAGCAGCCCTCTTTTTATTCCTTCATAACAATAATGAATTAAAGGCACCTTTACAACGTGGTACAACTCTCGGTATGAATCACTGTGTGTTCGCACAGTTTAGTCTGTGGCTCAAGGTTAGGATCTCAGAGTTCATTTCTGGGCCTCAGACGGCCCCAGTGAGGTGGAGATCAGAGGGTCTTGGGTTCGATCCCACAGCGGACCGGAGTGCCTTACTTTACTGAGACGTGTATTAGTGTCCGTGAATTATCGTCTAGGGCCCAGGACAGATCTGCAAAAGCCATCTGTAAGGCCCTTTGTGCTACTTTTTTACATGCTCCCATTGGCTTCGGTCTCAGGGGGAAGAGCTCCGAGCTCGCCGTGGTTACGTTTAGAATTCACAGCAGTCTGGAGTAGTATAAACAAGTGCTCCGGGCTGGCAGTGAGTTTAGAATACATTTCCTCATCCACATATCATCCTTTGTTTTGCCTTGTTCCTACCCTTGAGTAAGAAGAAATTAAGGAGAGAGAAAATATAGAGGATGGGGGCACGGGGGGAGTGGTGGGGGTGGGGTGTAGGGGGTCAAAAAAAGTAGGCAGGTTTCTCAAATCGGCCCGGTGTTGAATATGAAAATATATAATGGCATAATGTGTTCAGTATGCATGCTTGAAGGAAACCATATGAAACAGGAAGACAAAGAGCCCTCTGTGTTCCAAGTGCTGGCGGTCCACACCCCCTTTCCCCTGTTTCTGTCTAGGAGAGAGAGAGAGAATGAGAGAGAGAGAAGCAGATTGAGGGAAAGAGAAAGAGAAGGAGGAAGAGTCAGAGAGAGAGAGAGGGAGGGAGAGTGAGAGTTTTCTTTTGGGAAAGATAGATAGGGGGAGGTGTGGTGTGCTGTGCTGTGCCGTGCCGTGCTGTGTGTTAGCGTGAGTGTGTGAGCACGCACGCACGGAGGACCTGAAAAGGGGCAGAGGATACCGGTCGCGTCGCACACTACTGCTGCACGGGAGTCCAGGTGAGTGCCGTGGGTGCTGCCTAATGGCTTTACGGCCGGCCATGAGGTTTTTATGGAGCATGCCGCTGGGGGTGGAGGGGGATAAAGCTGGACTGCCCTGCTGTAAATGATCACCTGTTGTCAGGCTCATCTAAAAGGAAACTCCTCCAGCTCTTAGCTCTGCAACACACATTTCTGAAAATGAAAGACTTTAGTTAAATTTAGTTTAAATGTTCATTTTTATTTACATTTTATTTCATGGATTGTGGTTCTGGATGTACTTTTAAAATTGTATTGTAAGCATTTGGACAGTGCATGTCTGTTTTTGTTTGTAGATTAGATGAGTGCTAAGATGTTAGATCCTAGTCACCATCTGTGCAATGGTGTGCATGCATGTTTGGCCAAAATGACCCCCTCGTGAAAGAGGAGAACGTGTATCTAATGAAGGGTTGTCCTGGAGAAAGTCATTTCTTATGTATTATTGACAGACCCCATGGAACAAAGAGAGGTGCTGGTGCTCTCAGCCTCTGAGGGCAGCAGTAACACTGGCTTAATAATGATTATCAGGGAGAGACTCCTTCAAATTAATTGGTGTCTTTCTTTGGTTCTTAGAGCAATTCGAAAATTAAGAGGTGTTTTGCACATGGTGATTTGATTGCAGTTCATTCAGTTTGGAAAGTTGAAAACATATTGAACTTCACTTCAACATATTGAACATATTGAATCTCAGTTTAAATGAACATGGAATTTTTCGTTACTTAGTGTTTTTTTCTGTGGTTAATGTAAAGGAGCCAGTCTCCTTAGGGCTCATGGTAGTTTTAATGTTTTTCACATGTTCTTAATGTTGTCTACTTTGAAAACAAACCTGCATGGTAGTTACCTGGAACAATAGATCGGGGCTGACTTCCATATCTCCCTTGATCTTGTGTTTCTTTCCCTTCCCCTAATCATTCCTATGAGCCCGCTGGGAGGGCGGCTGCCAAGGCTGAAAGGAAGCCCCCAGTCATTTCTGAAGCTCACTGAAGTGTGTGACCAGCCTGTATTTTTGAACGTCTGTCATCACACCGCGCATGCTAAGGCATGCTGGCCATCGTGCTGGCTGGCTGGCTGGCTGGCGAGGACTTATGTGGCTAGGAATGCGAAAATCCGGAGCACTACCCTCAAATTATTTTCCAGCACTTCTGAAGGTGTTGTCTTTTGAATGGCCCTTTTTCGAGTGTGTGTGTGTGTGGGTGTGTGTGTGTGTGTGTTGGAGAGCAAGAGCAGGTTCTCCCCCCTTTTGAAGAGAAAAAAAAACTCCAGGTACTTCTGCCCCTGTCGATGATTTGTGCCTGTCAGAGTGTAATGGATAGGAGAGACTAGAGGGCCAGGCCCCGGGCCCCGAGGGCTGCTGTCTAGATGTGTCAGCCTCTGTGTTGATACGCCGCCTCGTTATGGCTGCCTGTAAGTGATACGGTTGAACGTCCTGGAGGAATTTCCTTTACCTGCTGTGCACCTTATCACATTTCCTTACGTCTGCACGAGGGGGCAGCTGGCTAGTTTGGTGTGTGAGTGTGTGTGTGTGTGTGTGTGTTGGAGGGAGAGACTGGGCATACCTGTGATGGCAATGCATTGTGGGCCATTTGGGAACTCGGAGGTGACAGATTTATAATCTCACACTTGGCCGCACAAGGCCTACTAACGAGAAGCTATGCAGTGACAGGGAGAGGGGGAAAAAGTTTGGGGGATTTTTGACATATTTTTTTTATGTATTTGTGACAGGGTCATAAAAATTGGATCATACTTGACAATGGGTGTCAGGACCTGTCAGTTCTGTCACTGTCCATGTTAGTGTCACCTTGTTTTTTATTTCTCTGCCTGAGTTGAGTTATGACAGAGATGTCACAGCATCTGAGCAGAGAAGGATCTAAAGGCAGAGCACCCTGTCACAAGAAAATATTGATTTATAGTGTTTCTAATCATGACAGCGTATGACAGTCTGGCAAAATCATTTCTATACTGGATAGTGGTGGGAAAGTTTGAACTTGACTCAGATGCAGATGAGTAATTTAAACTTGCATGCCCCCCCCCCCCACCCCCATCCCCCCCATCCCCACCCTGAACACAATGAATAATTCCCCTGGACTATCAAAGGCTGTGCTCAAAGACAAAGAACGGGATTGTGATCCATCTGACTGATACTAACAACTCAGCTCTCCAGGCAACGCTTGTTACAGTAAACAAGAGAGACATGTTGAAATGTTGCAACTTCAGACCGATAAACACCTTGATTAGCATCGATGCTCTAGCAGCAGGGGGGGATTTTCTTTTGCAAGAAATTTAAAAAGAAACCATCCTCTGATAAAACAAACATCCTGTTGCCAGAGAACAAAGCAGCTGTTCTTCACCCAGAGATGTTTCGAAGGAGGGGGCACCCAGTTGGGGGGGGGTTGGGGTCGGTGTGAAAATGCACGAGGGCGAGCCCTGGCAAAGTGAGGGGGTTTGGATTGAGCGATGGTCTGTGGTTTCAGACAGCAGGCTCGTCTAGTGGGCACGAACAGTGGACCTCTTCTCTGTGTGCTGCTTTTTGTCAGCCAGCATGGAGGGTGGGGATAGGGCTACCAGTCATAATCCCAACAACAACAAAAAAACAACAACCGCGGCCATGGCGGTCATGACGGCCCCATGGGCGTAGATCTGTCAGATGCTAGCACGACAGGATACATCAAACAGATGACAGGCGGCCATTTTTTCTCCAGTCTATTAGCTCATAGACTTCAAAAGTGATGACATACGAGGCCTTCTTTTCCTCCCTGAAGCTAGCCTACCTTAAAGCTTACTCAAACAGGATGTGAAAGATGACGTGTGTCTGGGAGTCTCGCTGGAGTCCTCGGCCTCATTTGTTTTAGTCGCACCCTCTGGCAACCGCTACACATTTCATATTTGAACAGTCGCCGTCCCTCACTTAGACGGCAAAACCTGGGATTAATTCCAGGCTGCTGCTCAAGCCCCCAGCAGTCATTTCTTTGGCAAGTAATGAGGAGGATCTCTTGAATCCAGGATCTAATGAGACGGTCCTTTCTCAACTCTGTGGCTTTTCATTTAGGCATCTCCTTGTTCCTTCCTCCACCCCTGCCTGACGATAAAGGCAGCAGTCTTTATTGTCTTTGAATGGAAAATTGAGCACTTCAATGGGTGCAGATCATTTATCTGTTTTTTATTTCTTAAAGGAAACGGTGGTGGTGATATTGCTGCCACGGTAATTATCGTTATAATCTTCTGTGACCATTTTCTGGTGCATTAACCTCCACACACAGCCAGTAACTTTGCACATACTGAATGGTTTTGCAGACTAGGGGATGAAGAGTAGTGCTGCCTGGTCTCCTAAGTGTGAATAAATTGGTGGAACATAAAATATTTTCAGTAATTGCAGCAATAGTGTACACCCCAGTACCCAGACCATTTCATATCCATTCTCAGTAAAAAAAAAAGAAAAGCTTTAACCGCTTTCAAATATGCCTGTACTATAAATTGTTGCATCTGTGTGAAGCTCCTGCATCTCATGTAAGGCAAAGATTTCTCACAAATTCAGTCAACACTCTGTTTGTTTTTTAGGTGACTGTGGCCCAGAGAGAGACAAAAGGAGGCGATGCCAAACGGCCCCAAACACACCCTATCTACCCATCCTCCTCTCTGCCAGGGCTGAGACCCTTACACCTCACACCGTGAACGCATTCAGATAAACCGCTCCAGACATCATACTCCGACGAGACCTGAACTCAACTGGACCTAAGCTGAAGTGTCCAAATAAACCAACTGTCAGCTTCTGTGCCTGTCTGAAAAGCACCTCAAACCCGGGGCCAAAGCCACCCAGGGCTTCGTTTCGGTGAGGGGCCGCAGACACAAAGGGATTATAACAAAGGCCATATGCTGGGAAAATAAATACACGCTAAAGAAACTGCTCAAGAATGACATTCAATGCTCACTGCTTTCTGACTCTACATGACTGGAATTAGCTTGGCTTTTTTTCTGTCCAGGACAATAATGAACTAAGGGGAAGATTGAGCACACAGCATTCTTCTAAGGCATTGTTATACCAAGATGACATTGTAAGAACGAGAGCTTCTCGTGTCCCTGAAAGAAAAATAATCTGCCTGTCTGAGATTACGACGCTCGCTGTGTCAGGATAGGCTATGTTTTGCTGTCGGGGATATGAGATGAGGAGGAAGAATGTCTGGATTGGAGTTTGAAGGCAGACTAAAGTAGAAAAAAACAAAACAAAAAAAAAAACAAAGAAAAAAAACTGGATGGTGATTCAGCGCTTACGGGATTTGCAGTGGAGCAAATTGCAATTGCGAAATTTTCTTGGCAAGCCTCCATGGGAACGCTTCCAGAGATCTAGGGGGAACGTCTCTTGGGAGGTCATATTAGCTTTTGGACAGCATTTTGTGGACGAAAGTAAAAGTGCTCCCTGCTGGTCAGCGCGTCAGCAGCAGCGTCTTCTCCACCCACTGGACGGGGAAGCACTGCTGTGCTGGAGCATGTTCTCGAGTAAGGTTCAACCTCAGATGGCGGTCTGATCCTGCCACTTCTGGGTCCTGTTTTTGTTACACATTTCTCCTTCAGCTAGTGGAGCCAAGAACCCTCCTCCTCTCAGGCCAAACTGACCACCCTTCAGACAGAGAGACGGGAGGAACGGACACGGACGCTGTGGTGGATACAGAGAGTCTTCGAGCAGAGCCTTCAAGGTGCTTGCGAGAGAGGGCTCTGTGATTGGAAGAAAAAGAAGAAAAAAAAGGCCCAAACCTGCGATTACTGGTTAACGATAACACCCCTTCATCCAGCCTCCAGCAAGGGACGTCACTGAAGATGGAGACAAGAGGTCACGAGCCCATCAGGAGAGGGGTCAGCTTGCCTGGAGTGGGCCCGGGCCCGGACCAGAGCCCCGGTTCTGGCCCGGGAAGCCTCAGCAGCAGGGGGGTCCGGCAGGGGACGGAGCTGGCAGGGCAGGCTGGGACAAGCCCTACCGCCGACAGCTGGAAGAAGGACAAGCACAGCTGGGTGAAAGGGAAGCCGGCCGTGACCTCCGCTGACAGTCAACTTGGACGAAAAACAAGTAAATATTCATAGGTGTTTTTGTCTACATTGCTTTGGTGAGAGTCAGCAGATGGTTTTTATTTATAGTGACTTACAGGGCAATGAAGAGTTTTCAGCAGAGTCGAAACCCTATCACTGTCAGAGCTCTGGTCTAGCAGCCCAGCTTCAGTAGAAGGCTGGGCCTCATGCTTTTCTCTTTTGTTTGGTTGAAATGAAAAACTATCTAGGAAAGTGCCATTGACATAGCAAGTTGAGGGTGTTTACCGTGTACATCATCAAGTTGTGCAGGGGGGGAGGGCGCATCAGGAATGGGGGTGCGTAGTGAGGCTCTCTGTGGTCGAGGACCGCACTTTTGTAAAACAACACCCTCTAGAGTTACAGATGGGCGTTAAAACTTAGAGTGCGTCTTGGCTTATCTTGAGGAAAAGATCACTGTTGCTTTGCACTTGCATGAACAAACAGGGAAAAGAGATCACCACGCCCCTCTGTACACAAACACAGTGTGTGTTGACAGTCCAGGCCTCAACCAGACATCTGCTTCCTTGTAGTTAAAATGGAATAACTTGATGGTAATGGAAATGCAATCAGGTCTGCAACCCTCTTTTTGTGTGTGTGTGTGTGTGTGTGTGTGTGTGTGTGTGTGGCAGGGGTTCAATACTCTACATTCTCAGTGACCATAACACACAGACTTGTGGGAAAAGTTAAGTGGAAAAAATCCTTTATAATTTTCGTCTGCTGAGGGTGTATGTCAACGGTTCCTTTTCATGACAATACAAATGTCTGCTTGTAAAAAAAAGCAAACACAGTAAAAACACCCCACAGAATACGTAATTTCCTTAGTAAAACATTTGTGAAGTTTTGCCAGCCTTGTTACATCTTAACTAATGAAACAAGCTGATGACGTATAGAATATGATGATTCAAACCACTGTTATTGTCCTCGTTCCTAGTTTTCCAAAATTATGAGGCAGTTTTGTTGAAAATTCGAAATGGAAAACAAAATGACATGCACGCCAGTTGAGCCTTACAGCGTTGTTCTGTGGCCTTTTCAGATAATCAGAAAATCTCCTGTCTGAGTCACACAACACGCTTTTAGACACATATTTGGGTAGGAACACATTTTTTTGTCCAGTTTTCCCAGCTTTAACTGTGTTATTTAAATGTCTTTAAATGTGCCTATTCCAGAGAAGTGACTAAAACTTGGCCACAACCATAGGAAAGGAGATTTCCCCCCCATGTTAATCATCAAGGGTTGAATTTCGCCACATTTGAGAGTATTGAACACATCTGTATTTACAAACAGGGCCTAGGGCAACAGTGTGTTAAAACTCTGAGAGAGGATAAACTATAACCATTTTTCTAAAAATTCAGAACAGCATTTCATTGTTCTACCTATGCAGATTCCCCCCTGGAGTGTTTAAGAGAGGTCAAACTACAGTCAACAGTTTTGAGTTTTGACCCCAAGGATGGAGATCAACCCCCACCTATCTCTCTCTCACACACATGCTCACACACACACACACACACACACACACACACACACACACACACACACACACACACACACACACACACACACACCACACACACACACACACACATGCCCAGTGGGAGAGCACCGCCATCCCTGTCCCCCTATGAATGATAACATCCGACAGGGTAATCTGATCTGATTCAAGCCCTCTGCTTTGGGGAGTTTCCCTACTATCTGTCTGTCGGACTGTCTGTCTGCCCGTGTCAAGACAGCAGGCCATAGAGAGACCCTCACAGCTTTGCCAGAGGCCAAGTTCATGCTCTCTACCCCTCCCTCTTCTTTACTCTGTAATGTCCATCTCTCTCTCTCTCTCTCTCTCTCTCTCTCTCTCACACACACACACACACACACACACACACCTACACACACACACACACACTCACACACACACACACACACACAGACACACACACACACAGACACACACACAAACACACACACATACACACACACAAAACCAAACACTATCCCCTTTCCTGTTACTCACTTTCAGTCATTCGCTCTTGCTCTTTCTCTCTTTCGCTTGCTCTCTCACTTCAGTTCATGCTCATTTATCTCTCTCTCTCTCTCTCTCTCTCTCTGTCTCTCTCTTTCCCTCCCTCCACATTCCCTGGTGGAGAGTGAAGTTCCTGCTCCTCCCTAAGTGTTGGGGCTTTTGGGGAACGATCAGTCAGTGTAGAAGGGGTTGTTCAGATAATCAAACACAGCCCCACTGTACCGTCCACAAGGTCAGGTGTGTCTGCCTGCTGTGGTTCTTGTCATCTATCTTGTGAGCTTTAATTTGTTCCCCACCTCTGCCGGGTCTCATAAAAGGTGATGACACAGCTTTGAGTGGTTGCCTTTTAAAAATAAATGGATGTATAACCGACTGGTGGATGGAGAGGACCACTAGCATTCATCTCTGTGTTTTTCAAACTGTCTTCCCCCCCTCTCTCTCACACACACACACACACACACACACACACACACATATCTTTTCAACTGAGTTGGTAAACCAAACGAATTAGTCATAAGTCTGTAGTTAGAGGGGGACTTCCCTCTTCTACTACTTACGTAGGTACTTTTTGTCTTGCCCTTTCTAAAACTTCCGTGTAAACGAGTGGTTCTCATTTTAATGTGAAAAACTGATGCCAGTGGTTTAACAAACGTTTCGGGATCCAACTAAGCCTCGCCTAGTAGCCTCTCTGCTCGGCAGTCTGCAGCGTCAGAAGGCTGAAGCACGAGCGCGCAGTAGAGACCATCATTTGCAACGGAACGAAATACGATCCAAGTTCGAGCTGCAAAAAGGGGGTGTGGAGGAAAGAGATACAGTTAAATAAGAAAAGCTTGTGGGGCTAGCGGCAAAAAGCGAACGGAGTTCTGAATTTCAAAAGGTAAGGAAATTGGATACCTGTTTTAAAGAAAACTCGTTATAGAAGATTTACACCAGTTGCATTTGAGACCCTTGATTCAGACATATTTGACCCGCTTGGAAGTTTGAAAGGTTCATTGATGCTGTAGTGCGTTGTTCAGAAACTAGTTATAAACAAGTTTTTCCTTGACGTTTTTGAATTTTAGCGTTTACTATTGTTCAGGGCAAACTTGAACTTCAGCCATATGAAAGTACGCCCAGAAGACCCATGACTTTTCGAGATGCTCGGTATGATGTCACATGGTACAGGTTGTAGAAATATTTGTTTACAAAACTGAAAAGAAAAGCATGTCCAGAGCACCAAAGGGGTAACGAGTGTCTCAGAAAGCAGGTTGTGTTGTCTTTTGTTCAAGGGCATGTTGACATGCGGTGAGGAAATGTTAAAATTGTACGAGATTCACTCAAGTGAGACGGTAGGCTGCTTTGCCACCAAGTAGAGGAGGCACTCGGGTTGAGTTTTGGATTAATCGGAGGAAACTATCTTTTGCAAAAAAGATTATTTGCTAGGCTATGCGAAGAAAAGTTAGCTATAAACTTAGATAGGTAATACATTTGAAGTAGTGCGCACATACCAGCTGGCGCACTTGATGATGATACTTTGCCTAATTTAATTCACGGCTTATTATGGATCCAACGTGAGTGTACCAAAACAGTGCCCTGATGGTGGCTTGAAATAGTCTTGGTGCCAAATAGGTGTCATAATAGTGACACGTAGAAAGACAGAAGTGTAAATCTATCTCATGTTCTTGTAAATGTGTCTCATCGTCTTTCAGTATATGCCGACACGTAAGCAGACTTTATTATTGTGTGCATAAGCACCTCTGCGTCTGTCACTCAAGGCCAAGGTATGCAGCTGTAATCCACACCGTTAGCCAATAGGACAAACACTACCTGAGCTGCATGTATCTAACTCTCTCAACATTAATGTTGTCGTGACAAAATTCCTATCACCTTAGAAAAAATGTGTTGTGTAATCAATTCTTGTAAATGAGATGAAATGTAGGTTTGGAGATAAATAGCAAAGCTGTTTGTATTGGAAACTGTGGACTAGCATTTTTGAGGTTACTTTTTGATGTCTTTGTGTTTCGTGGCTCAAGGCAATGAGGGGCGAATTTATGAGTATCCAATTAGTGGCAGATGCACAGTATTGTGTCCTCGGCTGTATATGTCTCATAGTACTTTATTTGAGTGATCCTTTGAGCTCCTCAAACGCTCCAATGGAAAGCACATGGCTCGTCCACCAGCCCACTCTCTTTCCACAAAGATGTCTCATATGACTAAACAAAGTATCCCTGGGATAAAAGCAACACCTGTTAGGATTATCCTTGTTTGTTTCTCAAGATGCTGTTCAGAATTTGTGGACCAAGTCCCTCAGGACGTAGTTAAAACCTGCTGAGGTTGAAAGCCAAACTCCCAGGGGATGGGTCTTCAACAAGTATGTAATTACTGCGCCATTAAAAAATGGATTGCTCTCGCTTCGCTTCAAGCAGCATCACCCACAGCCTTGATTCAGTCATCAGCTTAGTCCAGAGCAACGTTGCTATTCTCCATGGACTTAAGTAAACCAGGCAATGAGCGTATTATCACAAACTAATTTACTCTGTGATAACAGTGAAACGTGAGGGGAGTGGAGTAATAGTTTGGGGCCAGAGAATGTCAAACTGCACAGATCACTATTACCCAAGGCAGAGTTGGTTTTAGTTGACTTGTTTTTACCCCCCTGGTGAAGATAGACCCTATTAATGTGTTTACAAGATCTGTGAGACACTAAACACCCCAGGTCAAAGTTCAAGAGCTTAAATGCATAGTTTGCTCGGGGACTGCGGATGTTTGAATGTAAATGTGTCAATGTGTCATGAATCGTGAGTGTGTGTGTGTGTGTGGTGCCTTGAAGACATATTTCTGAGAGTGTGTGGCAGCACTTTCAGGCCGGGAGTTTTCTCGGCAGTTGAGGAATGCTTTGGGAGGGGACTGCTGCCGATGGTAAAGGAAATACTTGTGTAGCCTGGAATGAAGGTCTTAAGCCCAGACAATAAACCTTTGCCATTTTTTCAACAAAAAGAGCTCTGTTTCAATCTTTGTCTGCACCTTAATGAGAACAAATTTACCAGGGATATATGATTTTCCATAAAACTACAAGGTATATCCATGCTAACATTAAACATCTCATTTGGTTCATTTGACATCTATGTCCATCCACCCATTTGGTACGGCTCTCTTCAGACACAACAACTGTTTAAATCAGTGTTACCAGTATAAATCTTTCACCCTTCAACGCCTGCAAAGCTGCCCTTCTGTGTCAGTCTGCCTGACCTGATTCTTCCATATGCTTGGCACAGTGAAAGGCATATTTATTTATGATTAAGGCCGAATGGAACGGCAGCTTACAGCCTTTCCATCTTATTGCCCCCTTTGGAACTCTGTCTTTAGATCTGGTGTTAACTGCTGACTGTGGAATTTCTATTGCAAGACAAACAGATCCTAGCAGAGAGACAGCGAGCGAGCGAGCGAGCGAGCAAGCGAGAGAGAGACAGAGAGAGAGATAGAGTGCTAGTGTGTGTGAGAGAGAGTGAGAGTGGGAGCTATGAATAAGCACACTATGCTATTTTATTCACACATGAAAGAAATTAGTATTGGCTGCTGCAGGTATGTCTGGTATGACAGTGCTAATGATCCACTCCACTGATTCTTATGAGGTTAATGGACGTAATGTAGAAGACTACAGGGTTTTCCAGCTCTTTAAGTTAGTTCACCAAATACCTTATGACTGTATTACGTCTTGGGGTGCACTGGTTGAATTATGTAGCAATCAAAACCATATGCCAGAGAAACAATTATGTGGCTTTAAAATAGCACTCTATGCGCCTCCTGCGACCTGCAAAAGTGTTCATTTTTGGTGTTTCACATGCACATGCACATTTATGAGCCTGTTTGAGTAGGTTCTTCTGTGTGTGTCATATTTGTAGTGGCAGTGTTGCATGTTGCACTGCAAGGCAAATATTTACATGCTTTCTAGAATTTCTTGCTTCAAAATATTCATGATGTGTTTTTCTACTCTGTTTTCTGCTTGCAGACCTCAGCAGAAGTGCTAGTCTCTCTGAGAAGGAGCTGAAAGAGGCCCGGTCGAGGAGCCAGATCATCGCTGCCCAACTCTCTGTACCGTCCAACTCGCGAGGTGTCCAACTCTTCAACCGCCGCAGGCAGAGAGTAAACGCTTTTACCCTGGTCAGTTTTGGCGAGGGAGGCGGAGGAGGAGGAGACGGAGAAGGAGAAGGAGAAGGAAGAGGAGAAGAGGAAGAGTCCAAGAGTGAACATTTTGGCACTTCGCCTCGGAGCTCAGAGCTAACATGGGAAAATAAGCAGACCGCTGAGAACAAGGACGGAGATTTAAACCATAGAAACAGTGAGGCCAAGCTGCCTTGGTCATCTTGTGCACTCCAGAGCAGGGGCAACAGCATCATGGAGGATCAGGGGGAAGCCATCCATGACGTGGAAGATGTTGACAACAGTGTGCAGGAGAGACATTTTCTGCCCGTCAAGGAGAAGGAGGAGGAGGAAGAGGAGCTCCCCGTGGAGTCCGCAGAAGAGCTGAGGGAGGAGGTGACTGTCAAGGATGACAATAACAGTGCAGCTCACCCCAGCGCCGGCCAAGGAGAAGGCAAGGTTAATGGAGCGTATGCTGGAGCCTCTGTGGAGACTCCTGGCGAGATATCGAATGGTTGTCATGACGCCCCGAGCAAACCCCTCACACCAGTGGCCAAGCAATCATCATCCACCATCGTCAACAGGACGGCTCGTCCGTTTTTTTCACCCAGCACTGTGCAGATCTCCCCTGGATCCAGTCCAGCGATGGACATCCCCCCGGCCCCTTCTTACTCCATGCCCCCCCTCCCGGCTTTCCCCGAGCCTCCCACCCCCACGTATGCGGTGGAGCCACCCTTGCAGGCTTTCTCAGAGCCGCCCCTGTCAGGACCCCTTAAGCAGGCCTTCTCCCCTCCGCCTCCCGCCCCATCGTACCCGACCCCTCCGCTGCCGTCTTACAGCAGCCCCATTCCCCCAGCCATGACGCCTGGTCCATCAGCCAGACCTCTGCCGGCATACCACATCCCCCGGACTGCTCCCAAGCCCACCTACATCCCTCAGATGCTGACCGAGAGGAGGCCGCAGACTCCCATCCGATCGGGCATCCTGGACGAAGGTGCGGCGCGCCGTGGTACTCGCAAGTCCATGTTCACCTTCCAGGAGAAGCCCAAAGTCTCGCCTAACCCAGACCTCCTGTCCCTGGTGCAGGGAGTGGACGAGAAGAAGAAGCAGAGGCCTCTGCCTGAGAACGTCCACGAGGAGGAGCTCCTTGCCTTGGGGGCCGAGGCCTCCAACTTCCTGGCCAGCGAGGAGCGCGTGGTGGAGGACATGGCCCCGGCGTGGTCCTCGTGCTTGAAGAGCTCCAGGACCGCTGCCAGGGTGGAGCACAAGCCAGAGCAAGCTTTGACCAACGTGTCGGGGAAGGGCGCCGAGCTGTTCGCCAAGAGGCAGTCCAGGGTAGAGAAATACGTCTTGGATAACGCGAGGAGAGACGGGCAGATACGATCTCCCTCCCCGACCATGTCTTTGCCTCCCTCCTGGGTGTTTCCGTCAAACATGCCGGGTCGAGTTAAGGCCATCGCCACTGCCTCCAACGTCAGCACGCAGATCTCAAAGACCCTCAAGGCACAACAGGCCAGCCAGAAAAATAACCCTCCAGCACGTGCTCCCGCTTCGGCCCCGGCTCCCGCCCCTCCGAGCCCCATCCTGGAGAACGGCTGCACCAGGATGGAGATGGAGCTGTCCAAGCATCAGCCCTACCAGCTCAACTCCTCCCTCTTCATCCTCAACCCCACCAAGGATCCCCTGAGCTCTCTGCCCAGGGGGGCACCTCCACCCAAACCGGTAGTCATGGGACAGTCCTACGCGAGGCAGACGTCGCTGCCGACGCACGTCCCATCACAGTTCAGTGCCCCGGTCAACTACCGACCAGCTTGCTTCTCACCACCTCTCCCTCTCAGTCCTAGAGAGGTCACGTCACCTGTGATGACCTACACCCCCGAGCGGGTCGCCTCTCCGCGTTCGGCCGTTGGGCAAGCGCCCAGACCCACGTTCTCTGCCAGGAAGGCAGGGATTGAAGCACAGGTGTGGAGACCATCTTTCTACTCCTATAAACCACATCACTAAAACACAGATGCATACTATACAGACCAAAGCACACCCACTAGAAAGAGGATCAGATGTTGCATGCTGACTTGATTGTGTAATACTTAGTTTGTCAGCGTGTATTTGTTGGTTTTGGTCCAGTAGGCGCGCCAGGGATTATTTTTATACCCTCAAAAAACATGTTATTCATATTAGGTTTTAGGTATCCATTTATTTTCTGATTTCATGAAAAAATAAATACGGCCTTCAGTTTGTCTTCCTTGGGAATAAGGATGCAAATGTCCAACTGGCCGATGGAATTACATTAACAATGTAGTTCCTAGATTTAACATTAGATGGCAGTGGTTTGCACAAGACATAGAGCTTCGCTGAATATATTGCTGCATTTGTTAAATATATTACAGATGTTAAATTGATGCCAATAGAGTGCCTTTGTATTATTTAAAAAAAAAAGTGTTGCCTGTATTTTGTCAGAAACAAATAATATGAGTGGGAAAGCAGTTTCCTATTTTTCCACCGCTTGCCTCCAAATTTTAAACTTTCAGGATGGTACCGGCTTGCAAAGCACTTTAGCAGATGGTGTCTCTGGTTTAAGATCTATGATTTGCAATTTAATGTGGGAAGATAGACTTGAAAGTAGAAGTGAGGGAACTCCCTTAATGTCTCTGGGTTTTTTTCTTCCTGGCAGAGAGCACTGTATCCATGCTTTAAGTTAAATGATATGCTGTGTGCTCCTGTTTGATTTATATGTGTAGTCAACAGTGCATGCTAATTCTACCAGTTAATTATGAAAATCCTCGACTTGGCAAAGCTGCAGTTCCAGGTGAAGCTGAATTTTCATGAATATCATTACATGAAACACAGAATGTCTCAGACATTGTTATGAAAGTGAAAAGGGCCACTTAACATCTCTCCTTGTTTACTTCATCTCTCAATCTTCTTTCCGTTCTTTATTCCTCTCGAGGCTGTTAAAATTATCCTTCTCTGCCTTCCTGTCTTATTAAAACCCTCTCTGAACCCTTTCATTGTCTCTTCTTACTTACTGGTCTTTCTTCTTTTTTTCCCCTGTCAAGGCACTTACCTTCTTCGTTTTGTTGCCATTGATTTTAGTGCACATGTGCTTCCCCAATGAACCCCTCTGCAATTTTCTGCTTCCTCAACCATTGCTCTGTCCGTAATGCTTTGACAAGTAGACAGACATGCAAATCGAGCCATTTAATGCGGCCACGTATTGCTCTGTAGAAGGTAAAAAAAAACACTCAGAAATGGATGCTATAGTGTGACCCAGCGATGCTGAAAACTGACGTGGCGGTATCCAGACGCGGGCTGAATATGAATGCTCTCTGCACATTCCTACCTTGCCCTTGTAAACAGTTGGAGTTGTAACAGGCCCTCTGGGCCTGGACTTTTAGATGAATGTTATGACCCCAGAGCCCCCACCACCCACCCACCCACCCACCCTTCTTCCTCAGTGACAGCACCCAATGGCTTGGGGCGTAAAGCTACCCAGCAACCTCAGCAGGGTAAAGTCATATCTCTGCAAAGGTTAGTCGCCTTGGATGTGCAGCATGTGGGGTAACCTGAACCGCATATGAAGCCCCAGTGTGTTGCAACCTTTATCTGACAAAGAGAAACAAATGCAAGGGACTCTATTTTTAAATCTGCTTGAGGAACTTTAGGGTAATACCTGCTCTTCGATGAAGACTTAACCTGGGAAACAGGTGTTTGTAGTCATTAACGTCACCTGCTGTGTTTCTTTTGAATAATTTCCCACAAGTAGCCTCTTATTTGAAACTTGCTTGTATAAAAAAACGTTTTAGTTGTTTTTTTATTTTTTTATTCCTCTTGCATGAGAGGGGTGACCAGGCATGTGCTCAAATCATTAGCTGAATGAAAGACGTATGCTATAATAAACTGTGCCGTTGCATGCGAAAATAAATCCGGGCGGGTAGTGTTACTTGTGTGATGTGCATTCCAGGACTTGCTAGAGCCTACAGTGAAAAAAAAGATCCATTCCACAAATGTTTGATATTACTCTTCATGTTTACAGAATATGTGCTTTTGTGTTTTTCAATTCGTAGACTAAGAAAGAGACCCCAGCCACGCCGACAGCGTCCAGGACCCCCACCTTAACCAGGAGGTTCAGCAGTCCAGAAGGCCCAGCCAATTTAGTCTGGTCTCCCAGCCCCTCCACAACAAGCGCCCCCTCTCCAAGACCAGTCCACCGGGCCATGACCACCTCCCCTGTGTCCCCTCTGTGGGAGACCAGGTGCCAATCCCCCATCATCAGCCAGGACACTAAAGCCAACCACCGACTGCTGGCCAAGAACATCATCAACGCCGCCAAGCGCAAGAACAGCCCTTCTCCTGGCGCGCTGAGCGGCCACGGGCTGCCCATATCGCCCCCTGGTGGAGGCAGCGGCGGGGGCATCCTGTCCTATGAACACAAGCCCCTGAGCCCCTTCCAGCCGCGCTCACTGGGCAGCCAGTCGCCCACGTTCACCAGCCCGCCGCCCACGCCCACCCGCATGATCCGCTCTCCCGTGCGCCTCTACAACACGCGCTCCCTCACTGACTCCGACGCCTCTGTGGAGTCGGAAGATTTCTTAGTGGAGCAGATTGATGATCATGAAGAGGGACATACTGTAATTGATCATAAATAAAAGCCTCAAGGAAATCAATTTCCCTCTGCAAACAACATTTATATCCCAGGCATAGGAGAGGAGAGGAGAGGAGAGGAGAGGAGAGGAGAGGAGAGGGGCTCAGCTTGCTGCAGGGAATACTAATTCCAGTTGTATTTCTGAGTGTTAATTGTCCCCATCTTAAATAGATAGGAATAAGTACACGCTGGTGTTTCTTGTAACTGCCCAGTGCAATACACAGATTATAACACCAGAATGCAGCGTAACATTAACTAAATGCAGGTTTGTTTTACTAAATGTGTAGTGTTTGAGATGTGAAGAGGTAAAGGTGAAGGAAAAGTGGTATGTAAAAGATTGACAAGAGTATGTAGTAACTGAATGTTGTCTGACTGATCACAAGCTGTACTTGATTGTAATAACAATGTTTCACTGAGACATGCTTATAATGTAACATACTCATTCTCACACATAAATGGATTTATTGCAAAGGGGTCGACCAAGATAGATCGTTTTTCTATAACGTGGTTTCTATAGCAGAGATTTGGTAACACTTTTTATGACATATACTTGATGCCTTGTAACCATACCGTTAAATGCAGTGTAACAGTGATTATCACTGTGTAACAGCACATTGATTTTCTGTATTTACATAACTCCAGCCCTAATTATACATTATGTAAGTGCAAAGTATCAATAACTGGTTGCTCATGTTTTACACTGTACTTAATTTCATAGTTACACTGTAGCAAGGCCTGTTTAGTATAGAGTGTGACCAAAGATTTTTTGAGTGCTTGCAATGCATTACAGATATGACAGTGACAAATGAGAGTGTGTTAAAATTGTTTGAAATGGTACTAGTTGTCAGATTATAATAGACTAGATGTTATTGGATATAATCCACACAGGTGCACATGTTAGCTTTTTTTAGTCATTTTAAGAGATTAACTTTTGCACTTCATTACTCAATTGTATGGCACAGATTACACATGACAGACCAGCTGTATTCCACAAACAGGAGTCACAGATCCTATTTGATTGCTTTGGCTCTGTATACTCTCAATGCCTATTGATTTTTTTCAAAGTTAGTTTGCACCACATGGTAATCTTTGCATCGCCGTACGTTTGCGTGGATTGTATTTCCTCCTTGGTGTCTTGTGTCTCATTTAGGTCTCACTGGCTTGTTGTGAGCAACTGGCTAAGAAAGCAAGTCTCATCCACATCGTCGTGGCAACCCATTGGCACCTTATGTCGGTGCCTCAGCAGATTTCTGAGAATTTACATTGATTTACTTTGATTGACGGAGACACCAGCTGCATAGTGACTTGGCATCTTTGACTAGAATAACCTTCTTAGTGCCTTGGCTGGTCAGCCTCCTCATGACCCCTATGCAATCCTTCAGGTGACCCTGTGTCATAGAGAAATTTGATCGGGATTGGGAATTGTTTATTCTTTATTTTGTATTGAAATAGAGATTACTGTCACAATTGAGTAATCAACTGTTCTCATTATATATCCTTATCCTTTGGATGCTGTTATTTAAGTAAACACAAAAATAAAAGCGTTGGCACTTGCACACTTGTTTCTCGAGTCTCTGTGGATCAACCAGCAGCATATTCTGGATCGTAATTAGGTTTCCATACAATTCCCTTGCAATCATGAGGCAAAACAGTAGCACAAAGCAATAACATCTAAATGATTTTCCCAAGATGTCAGTATGGTTCCTAAACATATTTTGAGATGGCTCTTTCTCCTCTGAAAGAAATGTATTTGTAAATTCCCCTTACATTTACTTTTACCAGGTTAATTGCCAGATAATGCTTTATAGTTCTCTTCTGGGTCCCAGGAGGACCCGATCGAGCCTGAAGAATGTTTTGAGAAAATTACTTATATGCTATTTTCTTCAATGTATTTCTGTGAAAACAACATCAGGAAAACCGAAGTCTATCTGAACCCAAGCCTGTCTGACAGCAACAGTGCAAGATTAAATCTGGCAACATAGCGAATATCTAATTTGGAAAACACCTTATATTTAATATAAAAAAAGTCACTTGATGTGTTGATACATACGTTTAACATCCAAATAGTCATTCTGAATGGCTGAACATTGAGGGGAGGTAACCATTATTGTTTTGGAATCACGATAATAAAAGTCATTTGATATGTTGAATCATGATAAGGCCATACTAGCATTCTGTGCAGTGACGTGCAGTCAGGGTAGGCAAGGTAGGCACTGCCTACCCTGACAAAATTCAAACGTAAAAATGTTTATTAAATAATTTTATTTAATAAACTTGTATTTGTATTTGTACCGAGTATTCTTGTGATTTATATATGCAATACATACGTTATTCCAATTATTATTATTACGATGACAATTGTATCAGTTACGCATAAACAAATACAAAAAAACGGTAGAATAAGCAGTGCCTTTACTGTCCATTCATTTTGAACGGCAGCGAAAAACTCATATCGCGCATGCGCACTTAGATTCTGTATTCTTTAATATGTACGTCGAAAGGCACAACTCTACTGTGCCTTTGCACGTAAATATGTTATGCCAGTAATCATCTACGTTACGTATCAAACATGGACCAATTAAAATTGAGATATTACTGGACATTTGCGCAGCTGACGTCATTACACCAGCTAAGCGTAATCCCCGCGAAAATCAAAGTAAAAATGACAACAGCGGTATCTACCGATATTGTGGAACTTAGACATTTCTCCAAACTCGACTTTAATAGAAAAAAGTAGTAACTAGCAAGAGGGAGGCCTATTCCAACACTAAATGAAATTCTGCAGAAAAAGGGACCAAAAATTGTCGTTTCAAACGGACTGGTATGACAAAAAAGATTGGCATTGTGGCTGTGCTAGTCAGGTGAGTTAGAAACTATTTTGAGCTTAATTTTGAAATGATAAGTGTGGGGTTGAATTAATGCCGACTGCAAGCCATTTGCTTTCATATTCAATTGAGCAGTGTGTGTTCTCATTGCTGCTGACTGACATACATAATTGGCCGCTGTGCGGATAAAGATGTTTGCATTCTGATGATGGACATTAACTGGTGTGCGTGCGTGTGCGAGACTGAGAGTACGATATGTAATCGTGATTGGATTCTTTTTTTATACATCGATCGACCGTGCCTGTGTGCCGCACTTGTACCTACTGTTGTGACGTAGCCTATTAGCCTAAACAATAAATAAAGTAATCTGGCTTTCATAACTCAGTGCCTACCCTCGTACTGACTTCACCGCACGTCACTGATTCTGTGAGGTTATAGATTTTAAGGAAGTCGTCCAGTTATTTGATCAAATTCAGTTTTTTTACTTACAGAAGAGACATCTTCTATCGCCAATAGATATTTTACCTCATAGTACCTCAATGTATAGCCAACAATTGAAAATGCTTAAAGACTATTTTTTCAGTCAGCCAACTGCTATTCTTTAGATGAACAACAAAGCAAATAATGAAACAACACCAACAAATCACCACTTTCAACAAAAAAGTGGTTTAGGCTATTCCTTTTCAATTAGGCCCACATTGTATGTTTACAATAGTCACTGTGTCGGCCTAACTTCACTAAATAACTTTGAAGTAACGACTTGATCTGGGTGCCACTAGAGGTCCCTCTAACAAAAATGAAGGTGATTTGTATGGCTTTCCCTGTACGACAGCACTGCTGGTTCAGATTGTTGTCTCAGAACATTCACAACAAGGTTGAAATATCAAACAAGCAAATGCCTCCATCTGGAACAATTGTCCGTGCGTCCATGACAACACGCGTTTCTTCAACGATTACATTCATTTGCTAGAAAGCAGATAACTGCGCTAGCAAATCGGAAATTTGGAAAATTCCTGAAACGATAGCTAGATGATGCATCTCTTCTATGTCTAAAATCTCAGGGTTGGTTGTTGTTAGCTGGCTAGCTAGCTAGCTAGCTAACGTTATTGAACAAGATAGCTGGGTATGTATTTTTGACTCAGCTAGCTACTAGCTGGCTGGCTAGCTAGCTAGCTAGCTGTTTATTTCACGTATTTGACTCTAAATTTAACCAGCTAACTAATCAGAACTAATTAAGCTGCCCTGCTACGGCTAATCGCTGACAAACATTATTTTGCAAATCCGTAACAAACCAAACAATTGCATCTTAGCTAGCTAGCCAGCTAGCCTCGCTACATAGAAGAATGAGCAGAAAACACCATCATTTGAAAGGAGCCGAAGTAAGCTGCTGTGTAAAATATTTTTTATTCGGATTCAACATTATATTTTGGGTAAGTACCAATTCCTTACTTGGTCTTGTAGTGTTGCAATGTCATTTAGGTCCAAAATGGTAGTAAACAAGACAGTACTATGTATTTTTGTTACTTAACGTTGGGCTGGAGAAACCACAAAAATAACATTAGCTGGCTAGCCAGAGTAACTTAGTTTGACAAAACTGAACAAAATGATTGTCCACAGGGGTGCTAGTACCGTGTCTTATACTAAGTTATATGAACTGTATCAGAATATCTTATAATTCATGTATTACCTCACAACAACATTTAAACTTTGAGTCACACTGTCTATGATCAATCCTCAAATTGGTAGCTGAAGATAAGCTACTTATCGTTAGCTAATGAAGTAAGCTAAAATGTTAATAGCGTCGCCACTTACTCGAGTCGTGAATGAATGTGCTTTATTTCTAAACAATGCTGTTTAAATTCCAGATTTCCCAAGTTTAGAGGTAGTTGACTAGCTGCCTAGCTTGTATACCACAGTATTCATTTTATTGTTGTAGGGTGACTGTTCTTTCAAAACGATTTGTTGTGAAACGCCAAATGGTTTGATGTGAGAAATGGATTCCAAGTCTCAAGTGTCATATTTACGGCACTGTTTCACCAAACTGCCCAGAAGAATGACATCACTTGCATGTCATTGTTATCTGCTCGAATCCTGTTAGATTACACTCTGTGTGAAGTTTTAGTACTGGACATATGGCTTTTTGTTTAATGTGACTCGGAGATGGCACTTTGGGGAGAGCTTGTTTGGTAAAATATTTAGTTGAACGTCTTGGTGGGATTGTGCAAAACATCTGTATGAAAACTTCTGTTATGGGAACACTTTACTTGGAACAGTCTCGTATGGTTGTATGATGAACTGGTATATCAACTAGTATCAACCCACTCTTCTTATTGTCAGCACGTCTCTCTCGCCCACGGGTGGTTGCCTAGTGATAGCAGTCTTCTACTGCGTAACAGTCTGTAGTTAGAATCAGTGTTTCTATTGTACTGAAACTTATCAGGGAGGAAATGGCATGTTGTTATCTAGCTGCTTGTGTCATCTGCACTGCATGAATCAATACCATACACACACACACGCACACACACACAGACACACACTTCTGCTGGGAAGCGATATGTCCAGCAAATGATGGAGTGTGTGCGGAGTCTGGGAGTCCCTCTCTATGATAATGAGGAGCCTCTGTGTCATAAATTCCACTCCAACTGCGGTTTTGTTTCTCCAGCGATGAGCAATGAAAGCCTTGTCTGTTGTTGTAAGGGTGTTGGTGACAGAGGTGTGTGTGTGGAGGGGGCTGTCCCTGAAAGCGGACTGCTCCCCTCCACAGAAATACACACACACATACACAACCACACCCACACACCCAACCACAACCACTGCTATCATGGCCCCCACCCTGGCCTTCATGTTTGTGAGACACCCCCCTTCCCCTCCTACCCTCCAAATGTTAACCTTGCATAATGAAGCTCCATATGGAATGGGACTGTCAGCAGCCTTCCAGGCCCTGCTCTCCAAGTCTTCATCCCACCCACAGCATTGCTTTCTAGGGGTCGCCTGTAGGTCTGTGGCGGCTGGCCTGTGTGAACTTGAGAATAGCACAGACTGGCGCTTCCACTGAGTGGAAGTAACCTCCGAATGTACTTAAATTGAAAAGAACACGAGGATGATTTGGCTTATCAAAATGAATGTGTGTGTGTTTGTGTGTGTGTGTGTGTGTGTGTATAGTGTGTAGTGTGTCTGTGTGTGCTTTTCACAAATTGGTAGGCTATGCACAGAGTTCGTATGTCACTTCCTCAAAGTTGACATGGAACTGTTGTCCCCGGGCTGCCTGAGGGCACTGTATTATTTTCGCCTTCCTTTGTCTGACAGGTGTCTGGAGCCGCGGCGTCTCTCCTCCTTGTTGTATTTCAGGAGCCCCACAGGGAGGCTTGAACCTCGTCAGCCCCTACCTGTCCTCCCTCCCATGGCACCGCTGAAAATATACAGGCGGGCGCTGTGAAACTACCCATAATTACAGTGCCCCCGTTGCCCAGCTGCCAGTTTAAGAAGCACTCCTCAGGCTCCGTGGGGAGTGTTTGAGAGATGCTAGCCCTTCAGTCAGTGCGCCCTTGTCCACACCCCCACCCTCCCTCCTTTTCCCGCCTACACCCGCAATTGTCTCCCCCGTGGCATCTGAAGTGGCTTTTTGCCCTGGCAACACTCCACCCTACTGCACCCCCTCCCCTCTCCTCCGAAACTCGTATTCAAATAAGACATCAGGGTGAAGGAATGGCGTGTGGGAGTGAGGACCTTCCCACAGTCCAGTCTGAAGGGAGAGAATGCCCCCCCCCCTTGTCTCCTGCCCTCCCCTTTGCCCTTCCCCTCCTCCCAAGACAGCCCTTTTCACCAGCGCTGAGGCCTTTGTGTTGCCCGCCTGTGTGACGGCTTTGTCACATGGGGATTCTCTTGCGGAAACAAAGGACAGCAGGGATTGTTTTGTGGTTGGGTTCCTTTTTGTGTGTGTGTGTGTGTGTGTGTGTGTGTGTGTGTGTGTGTGTGTGTGTGCCTGTTTGAGTGCGTGCTTGCGGTAGAGAAAGGGTAGATTGTAAGTAAAGTCAAAGTGTTTATTGTTTAAGTATGCGTCCAACCATTTTGTGTTTGTCCATTTATATCCTGAGTAAACTATTCGCAGTCTCTGAGTTGAGTTTAGGGACAGGTATGTGTTTTGTTTATCAAGTCAAGTCACATTTATTCATGTAGCACATTAAAAAACAACACAAGTAGTACCAAAGGCAGCATTTATACCAGATTATAATGCGTGTAATCTCATACTTGTTTTGCAAGCAAACCAAATGTCACACATGACTGTGTTTTGTTAGCCTTGTTGTTTTTCTTCGTGTGCTGTGTTAGGCTTTGGATATGTTTTTGTGTTTGAGAGAGTGAGTGAGTGAGTGAGCGAGCATATCTGTATTTTCCATCCTGTCTGGGTCCGGGTCCATCTAGCAGATGGGAACCACATGCGCGTTTCTCCCTTCTCCATCCTGCTCTGCACCATGGCACCGTTTGCACATTTCCATCCCCTTCCCAGCAAGCCCCTCGCCCTTCCGTTTGACTCACTCACTCAACAGCGCAAACACACACCCACATACTCACACACACACACACACACACACACACACACACACACACACACACACACACACAGACACTCACATGCACGAGAGAGAAGAGAAAAAAACTAATGAGCCAGGAACTCTGAGTCACTTTCACAGGTTCTATAAATTATTGATGAGAGCAAACGTGCTGATATTGAGCTGCTGGCTGGCGATCAATGGCAGCTGTGGTTTCATCTTTTCCTTTTTATTTTTTAACTTTCTTTTTTCCATTTACAATTATCAGCACGGGAGATGAGGGGGGCACGCCTCAATCTCCACTTCGCAGTGGGCAGTGAGACAGAGCAGGAGGCGGCATATATGGCTTGTTTAATATCCCATGCCAACATGCCAATTTCTGCCCCCCCCCCCCCCCCCAGTTAAAATTGTGATTTGCAAGAAATGAGGTGGGCAGGTATGGGCTTATATCACAGTGAAAATATCTCTCCCCACTTTAGCTAAACATTAACATTAACACTCTATTTACGCAGCCAAGAGAATGGTTTGTATGTCTGAATTAGATGGCATTGTTACTGAGTGAAGTGCTCTCTAAGCAGGGCAACTCACGTTGCCATTTTGTATGCATAATCAAACAAACCATATTTCCCCTCCAATGACACTATTTCCAGTGCTATGCTACAAGTTGTGGGCCTTTCTTTTGTTGACAGCTCTTCTGTCATTGACCCTGGATGACTTGGACATCCCCCCCATGAAGAGAATAATGGGATGAGGTGTTGACGAGGCGGCTGATGCCTCTCTTGAGTGACTATCTCTAATCCCTTCATCCACGTGGACCAGGCACAGCAGAGAGCAAGTGAGAGAGAGAGAGAGAAGAAGGAAGGGACATAGAGTAAGAGAAAGATAGAAAGAGAGTGAGAGAGAGAGAGAGAGAGAGAGAGAGACGAAGGAAGGAAGGAAGGAAGGAAGGGAGGGGGAGATAGATAGATAGATAGATAGATAGATAGATAGAGCGAGAGAGAGAGGAAGGAAGAGACATAGAGTAAGAGAAAGATAGAAAGAGAGCGAGAGAGAGAGAGAGAAAGAGAGAGAGAGAGGCGAAGGAAGGAAGGAAGGAAGGGAGGTTTTATTAGGCAAACCAGAGGGCTATAAGTCACTAAGAGTTACACCGAAGCACAATATTACCAGTCACCAGTCCAGCTATACCTAGGCATATGAAGATGAGGTTAGGTAAAGAGACAGATAAAGGAACATAGAGAAACTGAGAGAGTAAATGAGGGATGGGGAGCGAGAGAAAAGGAGTGCTGGCAGATTATTGTGAATGAGCTTGGAATGGGATGGGATAGGATGGAAGGGATAGAGGGAGAGAGAGGGAGAGTGATGCGATCAGAGCAGAGAGAGGGAGAGAGATGGAGAGAAAGGGAGAGAGATAGAGAGATAGAGAGACAGAGAGACAGAGAGAGAGGGCTTGCTCTAAAGGTATGAACGCTCTCGCTCTCCCAGCAGCATGTCTCTCCTAATCCCCACGGATTAGGCTGAGCCCGGGGCTAATGGGATTACTGGCTCTGACCAACCCCTGATACCTGACCTCTGTGTACGTCCTCTCGTTCCCCTCCGCGTCTTTCCGCCCCCATCCCCGATTGTTACATCCCCAATGAGATAATGAGAATCATAGGACAGGCACAATAGCTAACCTTGGGAGAAGAATATGGGCAAATGAAATAACAGAAGAAGTGTTTGTTAAGAGAAGTGGTGGGTCTCGGTGATTCAATCATAGACTGACGACAATTGCCCGAAATGGTTGCTGTGTGTTGGCTGGTGGAGGCAGGGGGGAGAGAGAGAGAGAGAAAGGAGGGATAGAGATAGATAGAGAGAGAGAGAGAGAGAAAGGAGGGATAGAGATAGAGATAGAGAGAGAGAGAGAAGGATGGGTGAATGGATAGATGGATGGATGGATGGACTCCCTCTTTCCTTTTTTCCCCTGTTGTCTGAAAATATCTCTGTGGTTGCTATGCTATGCGCCTGAACGGAAAGATTCCCAACACACGTTCACACTTGCACTCCCAGTATCAGTATGCTGTTTTGCCATTATCAACATTGTTGCAATGACAAGTGTAAGGTCTCCGTATCCTGACAACTGTGCTGTTATAACTGTACAACGTAGCTCTCCCATGAATCGAAACCAGGTTCAGTGACACAGGTTGAATTTTATTAGCCCTTAATTACATGTTGTCATTCTTTGCGTACTAATGACATTTTCTTCTCCTCGTGTGTGTGTGTGTGTGTGTGTGTGTGTGTGTGTGTGTGTGTGTGTGTGTGTGTGTTTTTTCAGTTGCTGGGAGCTGCCTTCCTTGGCATTGGACTTTGGGCATGGGCTGAGAAGGTGAGCAGGCAGCACCACAGACCGTCAAGACAGCTCACATACCTCAGATTCCCCGTCGCCTTATTTAGGAGGTTTCCAAAGCAACATAGTCAATTTCCTCAGCCAAGGCCTGTTTCTCTCTCTCTCTCTCTCTTTCTCTCTCTCTCTCTCTCTCTCTCTCTCTCTCTTCACTTTCTCTTGTTCACGCTCTCTCTCTTTCTTTCTGTCTGTCTCCATACCCATTAAAGCCAGATCAGGAAATCAGCTTTAGCTTGTGCATTTCTTGAAACAAGTGTTCGTCGTGTTGAATGTGACCTTTCCAATTGAATCATGTCACATTGAGTTGTTTTATGGTCTTTTTTTATGACGAGCTTGCATGCCAAAACCTCAGTGGGATACAATTAAGAGATACCAAGAAGAAGAACAAAAAAAAAAATGAAAAGGCTTTGATCTCTCGCTGTTTGGACTAAGAGGGCCTAAGTGACGAAGTGGTTCTCACATGCTCTGGGAGTCTGGGTGTGTGTTTCCCTGTTAAAACCCACATGCGCGTAAATAAGAAACCACAAGGGTTTCATTAGACTGTAAAACAGGAACAAACAACCAAGCAGACTTGTACGCGCAGGAAGCGCTGAGAAAGCGAGCTGACTGAGCTTGAGTCGAAACCAAACGAGTTCACAACCACGCCTAGTTCACGGCCCTGTGTCATCTGTAGCAAAGCCATCCACACCCTTCACGATTTGTCACTGTTACACCAAAAGGTCAGCTTTGACATCGCCCGGCCATGCAGGCATGGGTGGCTTCCCTTTCACATGGACTACACTGAGACAACAACAGTCAATTTGCTGATTAATTAGCTGGAAGTTGTACCAATTAAGTGCATAATTGATCGGCTAGCACAGGAGAGTTTGAAGCATATGGTAAAACTTAATATTAATGTCTCCATCACATGGCCTCTTGAATTGCCTCTCTAATTTAATGTAAATAATTGATAAGTGGGTTATAGATTTTGATTGCTTAGTCAATGACGCCACTCATGTCAGCAAATTGTATGTGATGGAGAAGACATCCACTAGCTTTGTCTCTTTATCTTTATCTAGTTGTGTGTGAGATGTGTTCCTTTGGGACGGGAGAAGCCCGCCATGTACCGGTGTGAGCACCGGTAATGTGCAGCAGGCGCTTTGGTGATCTCTTTGATCCCGCGTTCCCTCAAGATAGCCATAGACCGCCTCATACGACCCACCTCACCACGGTTAACCTGGTTACCTGGCGAGCCAGGGGGCCTGGGAAATGTGGAGGTGTGGTGTTGTGCTTAGTGGACGTAGGGTTTGTTGTTGATGGTTTGTTGAGGTTTTGTTTGTCTGGTTGTCTGGCCCACAGGGAGTGCTGTCCAACATCTCGTCCATCACGGACCTGGGCGGGTTCGACCCGGTGTGGCTGTTCATCGTGGTGGGAGCGGTGATGTTCATCCTGGGCTTTGCCGGCTGCATCGGAGCGCTGCGGGAAAATACAGTCCTGCTCAAATTTGTGAGTCTGTGCTCGATCCATTGAGCCTCTTTCTCTCTCTCTCTCTCTCTCTCTCTCTCTCTCTCTTTCTCTTTCTTTTTCACACTCGATATTCTACCATGGCTTACATTCCCATCTTCTCTTTCTTTCTGTCTTTCTTTCTTTCTTCTCAGTATGTTTTCCATCATGGTCCAATTCTCCATTTCACTCAAAAGTGTCTGAGGGCTCTTGGAGATTTCGAACAGATTGAGGCTTGTAGAGCCGTGTGGCTGCATGGGCTCACAGAGATTTCATTTCGAGACATCTTTCTCTCACCGGAGGCGTACTGCAATTGAATGGCCATCAAACTTCATCCTCACCCTGTCTGTTAGAAGAGCCATATTGAGAGATAACTTCCATCTTCCTGGTTTAATAGCCTCCCCTCCTAACGCCCTCTCGGCGGTCCCGCTGTCTAGACACTTCTCTCAAAGCGCTGACTCTGGCCCTTTCTCCCCCTCTAAACTTGTCTCAACCAATCAGGAGGTTGGACACTTCTCCAGCAATTGTTGTTCAGGCTCTTTATTGGTGTGACTCTTTTTCTTTCTTTCTTTTTGTCTTGTTTTTTTCTTTCTTTCTTTTTTCCTTTGCTCTCCCATGTGGTTAGCCTGAGCGCAAGCAGCCGGGAAGAAGATGAATCTACATTAATTCCCCCTCAGCCAAATGTGGTGGGCTTCAGGAGTAATGATACCCCCAAGCAGTGTAAATATGCACATAGGTCTCCCTGCAACAACCACTTTGTCCTCCCCTGCAGGATCCTGTTCAAATTAGCTGGCAGAAATGAACCAACCCCAGATTGATTTTAAAACGCAGGCCGCAACAGAGGGAATTGTGTGTGTGTGTGCACACGTGTGTGTACGTGTGTGTGTTTGTGTGCGTGCATTCTGTGCATTTTGTGCCATAGTTGCAATGTTTCTGTAAGCCTAAATGATAATTTAAAAGACCAGTCTGTGTAATGAGTCATATAGAAAACTGTTATCCAATTTACATCAGTGTGAGGCCTGTTCTGTGTTCCCTTCGCTCTGCATTATCATCACAGTTAAATATTTAGAATTTACTGAATCCATCTTCAAGAGGTGTCTTGAAGTCCCGGATGTGTTTAGTGAATCCGTGCATGCCTGAAGAGAAGAGGCTCGTTGAAGGTTCTCTTGGGAAACAAACTTTAGGCGTAGCACAAAAACCGCCTTAAACAAAGAGATCTATCAAACAACAAAACAACCACCACCACCAACAAGTCCCTCAGGAGCTTCCGTTTCCATTCTGAAAACCAACAAAATTGGCATGAACTGTGCATGTACGACTGCAAATGAAACTGGGCCCTAATTGTATTTGAAAGGCTGTGAGCTCTGCGTTAGGCGCTGTGGCATTCCTATATCGCTCAAATAGGGCAACATCAAAGGGGCTGGCGGAGCGGAGTTGCTATTGGCGTGTGTGCACACATAGGACGACTATTAAAGTCTTTCTGTAAATCAGCGAGGATTTCCTACTTGTCAGGAAAAAGCCAAAAAGTCTGTGAAACTATGAAGTAAATACTCAGAAATTGCCAATAAGACAAGCGGAGGTTATAATCCTATCAGGAAACTAGCAGCTAAGCTGTTTCGGAGTCGACCTCGATTAATTCCCTTTTTGGGCTTACAAGGTCAGGGAGGTGTGTGACTGTGAGAAGGGAATGACGGGGAAGGAAATGTATCATCTGCTTCGGCTCATTGCTCTCTAATACTTGGATGGGGCGTGTTGACTTTAAGATTTGAAATTACCTTTTATATAGAACATATCATTAGATGGATTTGACTGTGAGACCAAACACAGGAAAAATAGATGAGCAGCTGACTAGACTAAGGCTTTAGAAAATACCTTATTATTTTGGCCCCCCTATATGAAGAAGGTGATTCTTGCACAATCACTATTACAATGGCTCTAGTTGTGAGTTTATATAAAGAAAACAGCTTTATGTGGTTGTGTGCTACTATAATTTTGTCTTATATGTCAGTGTCAGTAGCCTTGGTTAGTAAAAATATATGTATTTAAAATGGAAAATATATTTAAGGGACAGATAAACTCTTTCCTGGTTTAGATTAACCCCTGAAGTGAACATTTTACGGCAATTATCCCATCTGCAGACAAAAAAATATGCTCTCCTTCTCACTACGTAATATTACACCTTCCTGTGACTCTAGTCAAGTACAGTTAGTGTACACAAATCTTTCCACGGTCACGGCCACTGTACACAATCCATTTGGTCTTGTGATGTTAGACAGGTACAGTCACAAGATAGTTTGATCATATTTTTAACTAATTTGAACGCAATTGTCCAGACATCCCTTTGGTGAATGAGCATATAGCTTTAATATAGCTCTGCTACTTAATAGCGTAGCTTTGTACTAGAAGCTTACTTGCTACCATTTCCTGCGGTGTCATACTAGCCAAATACAATCCACGGTTCTTTCAATAGGTTTTACATGTATTTACCACTGATAAGCCTACTTATGAATGTCTGTTTATTACCTTGTGATATGAATAATCATGTTTGATCTCATAAGAGCCTTCTGTTTTTATGTTAAACTTGTGTTTTGTAGCACATTTACTGTATTACCCTGTGGGCCTAATTTGTTTTAATGTGAAAACAATTACATTTTTATAGAAGTTGTATTTACAATGCAGTAGGCCACAGAGGCGGCTTTTTATGTAATGTGAGTCCTTTTTTTTTTTTACGGCTGTTTAATAAAAAGTTCAAAGGGAAAATAAAGTTCAAATCTGAAAGGAGAAAACATGAAGGGCAAAATGCATCGTGAATCATTTTAACATCGAAACGTTGCCCTTTGAATCGTTCTCTAATCGATTATTGTTTTGATCAGACACACCAAAATGCTGCGAAGGCACTTAACTCTTTGCACATGTTTATGAAGTTACCAGATGAATATGCCCTACTAATGAAAATAGCTTTACACGATGCCCTTCTTCGTGGCACTTTAGAATCCATAGTGCCCTTCTATTAAATTAGGGCCCAGGAAGTCACAAGGGCATCTGGTATCCCTGCTGAAGTCTAATGAGCGGTGTCCTGTAGTGAATAGTCTGTCTATTCTGGTTGTGATGACTGGTCTGTGTTTGTCCCCTAGTTCTCTGTCTTCCTGGGGCTCATCTTCTTCTTGGAGCTGACGGCGGGGATCCTGGCCTTCGTGTTTAAGGACTGGATCAAAGACCAGCTCAATCTGTTCATCAACAACAACGTCAAAGCCTACCGGGATGATATTGACCTGCAGAACCTCATTGACTTTGCACAGGAATATGTGAGTGGCCCTGGCCCATTGCTGCCGCTCTCTTTGGGGCTCAATGGATCTGGTTCTGATTATTCTGACTCCCATTCTATTTTTCTCTGTCTGTTTGCTTGTGCTTGTGTCTCTTCCAGCTGATTCGATCCCCCCCCCCCCCCCCCTCTTTCTATCTCACAAAGAGGTGGCACAGACACACAAAGAATAACACTTTAAAGCCTCACATAGTGGAGTTGTGTTTCTGTTGCGGGTGTATTATCTGTGCCTGTCTTCTCTACATCCTGTGTGATGTAACATCCTGTGAGATGTATACCCCTTCCAGACTCTCCTGGCTTCTCAACAGATTTGTCAGGCCTCAACCTTGGCAGCCTTTAACGGCCTGAGGAGCTTTTAAGAGACCTGTGTGTGTGTGTGTGTGTGTGTGTGTGTGTGTGTGTGTCCGTGCTTGCGTAGATGTGTCTATGCTTTGGTGTGTGTGTGTAAAGAGAGTAAGATACGAGTGGTGTCCGCTGGGTGCTGACTACCTGCGGTGCTTCTGTGCTCTGCAGTGGTCGTGTTGCGGAGCTCACGGACCCAACGACTGGAACCAGAACATTTACTTCAACTGCACCGAGATGAACCCCAGCCGCGAGCGCTGCGGAGTACCCTTCTCCTGCTGTGTCAAAGACCCCGCCGTAAGCACAGAAACACACACACACACACACACACACACACACACACACACACACACACACACACACACACACACACACACACACACACACACACACACACACCCACACACACACTTGAGTGTGGGCAAATACATACATGATTGCAGCAACCCACCGAAACACACACACACACCCACCCACACACAGACCCGCCAACCTACAAGGACAAATTCATACTGATCCACAAAAGCACACACACACACACATACACACACACACACACACACACAAAAGCCTGCACAAATAGACATATTCATAGTGAACCACCAACCAACACACACAAGCGCTGGCGCCTGCTATCCACACAAAATGCATGCTTCGCAGTAAATACAATATATATATTGTACAGTTTAAAAACATAAATAAAGTGTTGAGGAGAAATGTTGTTGTACCCACGTATCAGAAATCAATATATACCTACCTACATCAGTCTATTATGTTATATACACATGCTCAGAATTCCTGGGATATCTCAAAAGAATAAAACACACAAACACACGCACACACACACACTCAGGCATCAACCCTAGTCATAGTCCCGTGCAGGTACACACACCCAGACACATGAGTGCACTCTCGCAGACTCCCATACGGACGTGTGAGTGCACAGCAGATAAGAACATGGAATAACATCATATCAATTCTGGGGCGGATGCAGAACTCAAGCAGATGTGGTTACGCTGAGCAAACGTTTTGCGTAGAGATGATCTTGGATCAGAAACTCAATAGCAAAAGCATTTCCACAAAGATGAACCAGGGGTCAGGGGTCATCGCACCATTTTGTTTAGAGTTTAGAGATGGAATGATTTGGGATCAGTTAAGAGATCCTTAATGCCGGCCCAAACCAGAGATTAATGGCTGAAACCATCAACATGAAACATTGAGGACAAAGTGGTGGGTGTGGGTGACCAGATACCTCTAGTGCCCTGTTGAACTAACGGGGGATTTTTATATTTATTTCTGTATTTCTGTCCCCAGGAGGATGTGCTCAACACGCAGTGTGGATATGACGTGCGGCTTCAGGGGGTAAGTCTGTTTTTCGCACCTTTTTCACGTAGTCTTTTACTCTGTAGTGGGCAAATACCCCTGCTCAGCACGCACTCTCCGCACCACGGAGGAGTGAAGGGCCCTCAAGCCTGCCTGCCCGCCGCCTGACTGCCTGCCCGACTGCCCACCTGCCCACCATTCTCCTCACAGCCCAGAGAAAGAGGCATAGACAACGCCTTAGTTTGTTTATCAGAAGCTTACACTATTTGCTAGAGAGGGGTGTGTGCTGGCCATAGGATGGGAGTAGTAAAAAAAAAACCTTCTCAACAAGCTGATAGAGTGTAGGAACAGACACACACACACACACACACTCACACACACTCTGCAGCATCCTGCACCATCCTGCACCGCAGACCCAGAGTTCTTCTCTGATCATCTGATAGAAAAGATATGATAAATAATAAATGCTGGACTGGACACTTGATGGCTCTGTTCCCTCAATAATAATTATTTCATGAAGTCCTCCCTAGCACTGGATTGGCATATTGAATCCCAACTCCCAGCCGGTCCATATTAAAAAACATAACTTCTGTTCATGAATCTAGCCCTTAACTTAATGCAATCACAGTGCTGTCGCTCGTTACCTATTTATATTCATCACATCCTGAGAAGAATACAAAAGTGATGAGGGCAGTGCGCGAGTAGTGTGTTCATAAATACAGAGATGCAAAAGGGATGGCGAGTGAGTGATAATTATGGAAGCAGCAATGAGAGGGAATTGTGTACAGAAGGCGCAGTGGAGAGAGAGAGAGAGAAAGAGAGAGTGAACATGTCCACACCATGTGGGCTTATGTGGATGACTGGTGTGCCTGAGCTCTCCGAGCCCAGGGCCTTAATAACAGTACCAGCTTTTAACAGTGATAATTAGGTTCCTGTTTTTAGCCTCGGGAAGGCAGTTGGGTCTGTAATTGGGAGCTCAGTGAGCGGCCTCTGCAAGCCCAAAGTCACGCTGTGTGTGTGTGTACATACTGTGTTGTAGTGTGTGTGTGTATACAGTGTGTGTGTGTGTGTGTGTGTGTGTGTGTGTGTGCGTGTAGATGTGTCTATGTTTTGGTGTGTGTGTGTGCTATGTGCGTGTGTGCGTACATGTGTCTATGCTGTGGTTTGCGTGAGGGTGTGGTGACACTATCAAAGCAGAGGAAGGGTGGCATCATACTCTATGAGCACATTTCTTTTCCGCATCTTACCATGAATAGCGAAAGCAGCCAGCTAATGTTCCTGTTTAAACCTACATTTTTGTCTTTATTTAGTGGAATGTTGTCGAAGAAAGGCCTTGACAATTCTGATCGACAATCACATTTTCACTTAAGCCCCGACCAGTTTGTCTGACGTTGTGACGTTTGTGATGAAATTGTTGCGTATTTATTTATTAATAGTCCTTCGTGGAAGCATTTGAAAGTAAATGCGATGAAGGCAGATGGCGGGGTGAGTTGGCCAGGGCTGCTGGGTTGGAGGAGACGCAGACAGGAAAGACTAGACAGGAAGAAGACGCTGGGAAGCAGCTGAGGTCCAGCACCCAGCCGGCCTGCTCTTCCTGTGCTGTTTTCATTGGCTTCCCTGGGAGTTCCGCTCAGGTCGGATTGGTTGGCTCTGCTTTTCTTAGCCGATTAATGTGCATCCCCCCCCCCCCCTGTTAAAAGGAAACAAAGGGATCCTTGGTGATATGCCTGTTTGGCTAAACAAAAGGGGAATGTGTGTGTGTGTCTGTGTCTGTGTGTGTGTGTGTGTGTGTGTGTCTGTGTGTGTGTGTGTGTCCTCTACCATTCTACGTTTCACAGGGTCACTCTTAGCCCCTTAAATCTCTCTCTCACACACACAGACAGACACCCTTAAATCTGTCTCTTACACACACACACAGACACACACACACACACACACACACACACCCACCCTCTTTCTGTGTTGGCTGCCGGGCACATGGCATAAACTTTGTCTGGGTGCTGGTGGCAGAATGGGCTCTGGCTATAAGAGGCCCTGACCTGTTGGCAAGGACTGTGAGCTGGCACAGGGCCAGGGTGGTGTAGCTGTCGGAGGCAGTGCAGGGCAGGGCGGGGCAGCGTGGGCTAGAAGCTTGCTCTCCATTCATCTCCTGCATAACAAGGTGTGTGCAGGTGAAGGCCACCGAGTTGTTCCTGTTAGCGGGGAAAGGTCACCCACCAAAAATAGATAAAAAGAATAATACTTATGTGAGTGTGTGTATGGATAGTGCATCAAGATATTTAGGCAGAAGACAAAGTTACAAGCATGTCATTCAACATAAATAAATAAATAAAATGTCAATCTCTTTCTCTTTCCTCCTGTGTTAGGAATTGGATCAGCAGAAATACATCTACACCAAGGGCTGTGTGGGCCAGTTTGAGAAGTGGCTCCAGGACAACCTGATTATTGTGGCCGGGATCTTTGTGGGCATTGCACTGCTCCAGGTATCCACCCATTTGCCTATGTTTCTTTTGCGTTGCGCTTTGGTGCAGATGTAATTAAGCTATGGACTCAACAGTGCCACCTGCAGGCCATTGCTTCCATAGTCAAACGCTTCTTACATGTTGTGGTGTTAGGCTAAATAAGAGTAAAAGTAACAGAATGGAATGTAAATCTAAAGTAGTTTTACTTGAGACTGAACATCTGACTAATGTAGGAGGAGACTGAAGGGTATACCTCTGTGGCTGGCCTATGGGTTATCCACACCTTGAGTCTCTGCACGCTGAGAACTGGCTCAGTTATTTAACACATCTTTCAGTTTCACTGCATCTGTTTTATTTGTTGGTGAGGCTGGGATTTTACTAGTACTGTACTCTGTGAGTGTAGTTGCAGATGTGAGTGTAGTTGCAGAAACGCTCTCTCTTCTCACACACACACACACAGTCACACACACACAGTCACACACACACAGTCACACACACACAGTCACACACACACAGTCACACACACACAGTCACACACACACAGTCACACACACAGTCACACACACACACATTTTTAGAGATTCATCCATGCTGACATGAAGCCTGGGAGCGTTGATGACCAAACACTGACAGGAATATTGATCAGGATGCTTTCTCGATCTCCCTCATGTTTGATCTAACCTCCAGTCTTTTTGCTTGCGTGTGTGCGTGTGCGTGTGCGTGTGCGTGTGCGTGTGTGTGTGTGTGTGTGTGTGTGTGTGTGGTGTGTGTGTGTGTGTGTGTTCACCGCAGATCTTCGGCATTTGCCTGGCCCAGAACCTGGTGAGTGACATCAAAGCGGTGAAGGCCAACTGGTGACAGGAGGTTTTGGAGGAGAGGTGAGACAGAGTGAGAGCAGCGGGGAGGTAGAGAGAGAGGGGGGGGGGCAGCCCCAAACCCCCCCCACCCCCCTCTCTGCACTACCCCCTCCTGGCTTTTTTTCTCTCTCTTCCTCTTCTCCTTCCTCTCGTGTCCTGCCCGGACAGAGAGCTCTGTCTACACAAAGGACAGGGGCCAAACACCCACGCACGGGAGCTCCCCAGGATCCATGGCGATGGAGGCCCACTTCACAAGCGGATTTAGGATTTGTTTTCATTATTCCGGAATTATTCCATTCCATTATTTTATTCTTGCTTTCTGTCTCTTTTTGCTCCTGTGTTGTTTAAGGTTGGGGTGGGGGTGGCGTGCGTGTGTGTGTGCGTGTGTGTGTGCGTGCGTGTGTGCGTGCGTGTGTGTGTGTGGTTCAGACTGATCTCTGGTTGTCTCATTGTGTGCTGGAGGGATGGCCTGCTTTGGAAGCCACACAAATGGAGTTTTTTCTCTCTCTCTCTCTCTCTTTCTCTTTCTCGCACACACACGCACGCACTCGTTTTTATGGTTCTCATATCTGAGGTAATCACTGCTTACTGCAGTCTCCAGGCTCTCTCTTTGAATGATAACTTCTTAAATGCCATTACCATGTTGTCCTGAGTAGCAGGCAATTACCCTCTTCTTAATTGGAGTGGTCTGGGATTTGGAAGTGTGTGTGTGTGTGGGAGTGGATGTGGGTTTACATTTAGAGGGTGTGTGTGTGTGTGTGTGTGAGAGAGAGAGACAGAGGAGGTTGCGGACTGGGCTCTCTGGTTCTCTCTCTGTCTCACTCTAATGCAGCACAGCTCTACTTGACTGTAAGGACATGTCCTCCTCTGAGCCTTAACTGTGCTACGTGACGAATAACCAACGCCCCACCAGCCTATGGGGTCATGGGAGAAGCCATCACTGATCTATTCCTCCTCCACTTCCTCTTTGTCTGTGGAGGTCACTCTGAACTGGGCTGGGGGGAGTGCAAACCTGCCCCCCTCTGCCCCGCCCTCCGCCACCAATGGACCTTGGCCACTGCTCCTGTGGCTCTGTCACGTGGACCTTTCTGTGAAGGAGCCCCTTTTACTTGAGAATGACACTTGTGCATTTATTATTGTTTCTCCTGTTTCTACCACTATTCTACCACTTAGATTCAAGCAACGGAAACAAAGATGTATATCAATGTTGTCTGTGTTTAGCTGTGATCTTTTTATTTCTGTCTTTTTCAATTTGTAAAATTTATTTTTGTAATTGTTTTTTTTTTTCTTTGTGGGATTCCACTTTCCTGAAATGAATCTCCAAGGAGTAGCTTTCTCTTTAACGTCGCTATTTCTGTTTTGCTTAACGTTTTTTTTTCTCGCTTTCTAGAGAATGGCATTCATAGATATATTAACAAAAATTGTATAATTATACAGATGAAGCTGCTTTGAGTCTTATTTAGAATTTATTAGATTTTTACTACTAACCCTCGCGTGGAGTTCTCTGAATGCATCAAAGAAGCAGTCTTGCCACCCGTGACGAATCAGATCAGGTTTGAATGTGTTGTGTGTCAGTGACATCATGGCATACTTTAAACCTTAAACCTCACGCATACACACCATATAAGCTTACCATACAGACACATATGCATAGATATATACACAGAAAGTGGATGTGTATCCTCTGTGTTGAGCCAAGCCTGCATGCCTGTGTGGTTCTCTGGGTGGAACTGAGTGCCAAGGTGGTGATGTTACTTCTTCCAGCAACAGCAGTGCTGTTTTAAATAGAACCATCACTTGAGAACAGGGTTCTGTTTGAAATAGAACCATCACTTGAGAACAGGGTTCTGTTTGAAATGGAACCATCACTTGAGAACAGGGTTCTGTTTGAAATAGAACCATCACTTGAGAACAGGGTTCTGTTTGAAATGGAACCATCACTTGAGAACAGGGTTCTGTTTGAAATAGAACCATCACTTGAGAACAGCAGTGCTGTTTTTAAATAGAACCATCACTTGACAACAGGGTTCTGTTTGAAATAGAACCATCACTTGAGAACAGCAGTGCTGTTTTAAAATAGAACCATCACTTGAGAACAGTGTTCTGCCTGTAAACTCGGATGTTCTTATGTAAATGTCCTGGAGTCGGAAGCAACGTTTGTGTTATGAATGGAAAGACATGAAACTAAAACTGTCTGTTTTTCAGAGTTTTCTTTCTTTTATTTCATTTTTATTGGAAAGAAGGATGTTTTAATTCATTATTGAGGAAGGAACACCCAGAGGCCTGTCAGAGGCAAGGAGGTTGTCTCCTCTTCAGTATTGAATGGACACACAGCCGTTACATGATGACAGAAATACACCGATACACTTTACTTCTTTATCGCAACCTTCGTTTATTTTGAAACATCATCACAGAAAATAGACTCAATTGTTTTATTTAGCTGTGATTCAGTGAATAAAATGTACCAGGGGAACCAGACCATGTTACAGTTATATATATATCTATAGAAATTAAGAAAAGAGACGTGACATCACACCTTGGTACTCTGTCCAGGGTTCTTTTCTGGGCATATATTCATGATAAACCACTGCTTGAAGCGCACGTTTTCTCTGGAGCTTTTCTCTCCCTCTGTGCAATACGGCCCCTGGTTTCCACCCAGCCTGCACGTCGCCCTCTTCAGGTGAGGGGTAGGCATTGCAGTGGTGCAGAGCACGCTCCAGCTCGGTGGCAGACTAGTGCTTTAGTTTAGTTTAGTTTCGCTTTTTTGTATTTAAACAAATCTCTTTTTCCTGTGGTAAAATAGCAAAGGATCCCTGCATGCTCTTAGATAAAAGCATGACAGCACAAGCGTAATGGGACCCCGTCCCCTCCCCCCTCCCTGAGATGTATGTTTGTTTTCTATTGAGCTTCAGTCTTACTAAATTGAAGAAGAAAATCAACAGAAAAAGAGAAACACAAGAAAGAGAAGAACTGTGTGTCTTTGATGGCGAGGTCAGCGTATAGCCTGCATAGAGATTGTCTGTTTCGCTTTAGTCAACAATGTAGCTAGCCATATTGGCGTGGTCCTTTTTACATTCAAAGGACATTGCATGTCAGATTATTCTGTGGTGGACCTAACATTTGAAAACATTTTACCTTTTAAGAGATTGTATATATATCTTTATCTGCCTTTTTGAGTGGATCCAAGTGGTGTTGTTTTCTCTGCAATGTTCTTGGATGTTGTCTGCTGCAGTGCGTCAGAGGAAGGATCTGGCCTCGTACCCAACGTGCTCCGCTCTTCCTTTGTGGCCTCTAGCAGTCTCTTGGACACAAGGTCTCTCTTGCCATGGGTGCCAACACATTCAGGGTCGTGACGCGTAACACTTCAGAGGTCATGGGATGATGGGCCATGTTTTTATGCAGACACATTGGGAAAAAGGAAAATTAGCTGAACTGTTACTTAACAAGAAGAAAAGTTTATTTACCCTCTTTCTTTCCCACGCACACTCTCTCCTGTTGCTTTGAGTTTTGCTGTAGGGTGCTGATGCATTCTTGTTCTGAAAATGGCCTTTATAACTGTTTTTTTCATGCTTTTGTGACAAGATTGCAATTGACATTCCTGAAAAGAACTTCCTGCTATCATGAATGTATAATTACCAGAACCACCGTTTCCCTCGGTTTTATTTGCAGAGATGTCATCGGTGTAACTTACACTCAAATTGCAAACGCACAGTGGATGTGAACTAAAGTAATGTGAATTTCAAATGAATTCTCGTCTATATTGTTAGACATTAGATTATGAATCTTATATAAAGATATAAAGTCATCCTCTTGTATATAAAAGCAGAGAATGGTGACATTCCATTTTGTGTGCAATCATTTTCCCTTGGAAATGCAAACATTCTTTCCCCCCCCCCCACCCTCCCATTATTCTGCCCTGCTCAGTATCCAAAGCTAATACTCTGGGTGGGTCTTTGGAAAGCTTTGTCAGGCTATCAGCCTTCCTCAGAGTCCTCATGTCAGCACTAGCGATAATTAGGAGACTAATTTCCATCTCTGGGTTTGCTTCATCCAAAGCACATTTACATAGGGGGGTAGCCATGGTTACAGGGGAGGACGAGTGCAAATTTTTGATAACACGAAATGTCTGGCTTTATTCTTACAGGTGAGTTAGAGTGGGTATGTATATTTCAAAACCCAGGGCAGACCTGCATAACCATATGCCTGAAGCCGTTCTCCTAATGTAATAAACAAAAAAACTTGATGTATTAGTGCTCATCATGAGCATTGTCTTTCAGCAAACAAAGAATGAAAAAAAAACAGACATGGGAGAATGTGGTTTTCTCATTTTTTTTTGGCTTGGTTTACATTCCTGCAATAGCTTTCCTCATTTCCTCAGAGCACTGAAGTCTACCTCATCAAGCAGAAGTGTCTCGCCGTGATTCATGAAACTGTCATGTCCTCATTCCAACACACCAGATGTAATCCCATGGCAGTTGTGTGTGTGTGTGATGTTTTTTTTTTTTAATCAGACATTGTTGCAGTGCCGAATAGAGTCTTACAAAGCTGTAAAACTTCCAGGTTGTGGCATTCAGAGGGGTTTTATTTTTACTCTCGAGTTCTGCTATTGTGGTTTACAAAGTATACCTTGTGAAATGGAGAAACCACTCTTCGCAAAAATAAATCCATATCGTTTGTTTTGAGTGAGGCTCAGTCTCTCTCTCTCTCTCTCTCTCGCTCTCTCTCTTTTGCTCTTTCTGTCTCAGGGGACAGCTTGTCACCCTGTGATGTGATGTTCAAATGTCATTCCTGACTCCTGTTGCTTTGAAAGAGAAACCAGATAAACCAGGCCAGTACATAGCAAAGAACTCCATGAGCTGTTTAATGGTGTTTGTCGTTGGAGTCTCAAATTGGGGGGGCTTTAAATTGTCCTCCCCATCTTCTGCCTCAGTTAATGTTTCCCGGAAAAACAAACTGAATAACTCATAAACTTTCCTTTGTCTACTAACCCCTGTCTATTCAAGTCATAGCTTTGCAGCAACCACGTTATTTCTAGCCCCCTGTCCCCTATGTGTCCTGGGGAAAAGGTTATTGTTCTTTCAATCTATTATTGTTTAGTTCATGTTTGCAAAAGACAATAATCTTCAAGAAATGTCTTCATTACGTTGGTTTGTCATATTCTGACCTTATTGAGCAATTTGCAAACCTGACTTTGATTGTGGGCCATGGTCTGTTACACTGTATATTGTTACAAATATGCTTCTTTTTTTTCATATTAAATAAAACAATTTATGACAAAAACAAAACACCCACCTTGATCAAAGCCTTTACTGGTGTCTGGGGGGGAAGAAATGGACTTCCTCTGGGTTCAGCAGAGTCAAGGCGAATGAAGGAGAATAAAGCATCAGGGGATGATCTTTCACAGGCATAATTCATCCTCTGTCTCTCCTCATGTCTGCCTGGGCTTGAGGTAGGTCTGAAACAGTCTACCCTCAACAGTGGCAAAGGAGGTAGCGATTGTCTGTCTTACTGCACATTATAGCGCACAGCGCCCAAGACTACATTTACATCAGCTGGTCCAGATCCGTCATCTCATCAAAGGTTGATGATCTCAAAATGTTTTAAGCCTAGCTCTTTCTGGACCACTCTTGCCTTTTAGTTTTAGTAGTGTATTGGATAAGGCATTAACAATTATCTTTGGTGGAATGGCTTAGTGCGAGGGGTGGGGGGGTTTACAACACTCAAGTGTCTTAAACCTCGGAAAGATTAATGTAGTGTGACTGATGTGATTAACATAGTTGAAGAGTGAAAGACCTTGTCATTGGCCATAAACAAACAACACTGTCAACAAAAAAGAGAGCCAAAAGATCGGTAGGCCTAATGCCAGCGTTTCTGGCAGCTATTTTTAGAAACCAAGTGCTGGGGAACCAACCCTGAACTTGGGAGTAGCTCAAGGCAATCAGCTGGAGTCTCTTTTTTTATTAGCCTACCGTCCTGTGCCCTCTCTTCTGTCCTGTCACTCTTCCGGTGTCTCTGGCCTGAAGTGGCGCTGTCCAGCCACTGGAGGATGACAAACACCCGGCAGTCTGCGTCTTCATTCTCCTGCTGCAGCTGCAGTCTCTCTCCCGCTAAAAGCCCTGTCGCCCGGACAACGGCGATGATCATCTTTGATGCTGGGGGCATACACTAGGCTCGTGATTCATTTTTTTTGTGTGTTTGTAGGAGTTGACCTATGAACAAATGTGTGTCTTAGCATGGGGTCCTTACACTGAAAAGGCTGTTTCATCTTGTGGGTGGTTCATGTCGTGTTCAGTAGGGGTTGAGACGTCCTGTCACTCTTTATTCCTGCATCCCTAGAGTCAGACACATGCCCTTGTACTACATTTAAATTGTTGACAAAGACACATATGCACAAACTGTGAAATAACTCTTGTGATGTGCTGTGTACTTTGATGTGATGTGCGTTTCAGCCCAACACCAATACTAAAACAGATAGCATACAAGGCAACATGCACTCTATACATAAATATATAGATTTAATAGAAAAATAAGGAAATTGAAATCAAATATATAAAATATATTTAAAGTTCACATCCTCAAGACTGAAAATGCATACAAAGCAAGGTCAAGAAATGATTAAGACTAAAAGAGACACACACACACACACACACAGTCATAGTCCCAATCTCTCTGGCAGGCTTGAACAGATGATGGGGGTCAGGTGTGTAGTGTGGTTTGTGCTTAGTCCATCAATCTGGCCGCTGAGTGTTGTGTGTCTCTGATGTCTAATGCTGAGTGTTGTACTATACTGTGTGTGTCTGATGCCTAATGTTGAGTGTTGTACTATACTGTGTGTGTCTGTGATGTCTAATGTTGAGTGTTGTACTATACTGTATGTGTCTGTGATGTCTAATGCTGAGTGTTGTACTACTGTGTGTCTGTGATGCCTAATGCTGAGTGTGTCTGTCATGTCTGATGCTGGGCCGGTGCTTGTCCAGCTGTAAGTTAGACATTACACACACACACACACACACACACACACACACACACACACACACAAAAACAAGGCTGACTTCAGTCAGTTTTAATTGTCGCACAAACGACACACAGCAACACACACGTGCATATAGGTGGAGACACAGGACACACACAGACACGCACACGCAGGCCGGGGTCGCAGTGAATTCACTCTCTGCTTATATCCCATCCTAGACTGTCCTTCCTCCGGGACCCCAGGAGCAGTTGCCAGCCTTTAGGGGCTCGGGGACCAGGTCAAGTGATCTTGGTCAGGGACGTCACACACACCGGACCACCACACACACACCCACTGGGGGAGTGCTCCATCTGTGAGTTAGCATGTGACCAGGGGGTGTTCCAAGTGAAGTAGTAAACTCTGAGTAAAAGTCATAAACCTTTCTTAAAGAAGAGCCATATGGTTTTACTCACAGTTGACTTATCCATGTGTTCTTACTAAACCATGTACTTGTGAATACTCCCCAGATTTACCTTTTGTGTGTGTGTGTGTGTGTGTGTGTGTGTGTGTGTGTGTGTGTGTGTGTCAAGAATCCATTAGTACATCTAGGCACCAAGCTTTTCTCACACAGTGGAGTGAGGTCACCCACAAAGGCAGGAAGATTGTCCCTGTTATTGTTCGAGCTTATAAATGATATATGAAAATAAAAAGTCCCTCTGTCTTACATGACTCGTAGACCCATGAAACCTTCTGTCAGCATACCACATTGCCCAAGTCTGTCGATGAGGCAAGAGAATCGTGGTACTGAAGCATGTCATCTTGTGATATCTACTCACACTGGGATGACCAGCTCTGTGCATTTGTCTTGTTTGGGCAGCTGTCCCCATGCATATGTCAGTGATCCAGCATGTGTGGTCAGCCGTGAAGTATATCAGCAGACGGGTCAAAATGGCGTTTTATCGCAGTTGCATCATGGCAGTGACCAGGGGCACGACAAATGTTGTGTATCTTCCATTCTAGTCATTTGCCTCCAAATCTAATAATCTGGAGGCTGGATTAAGCCCTGATAGCATTCTGCGAAGAACCTTGACTTTATTGCTGACTATCTCTCCTCAGATTGCTGTTTTGAAGCTTGTCTATGAAATCTCTGGGGCTGATAAAGATCACCAGAGCGGTGGCGTTTCAGCCATCCTGGAGGATGAAGCCTACTCCTGCACTCTCTCCCCCCCCCCCCCCCTCCTCTTCTCAACCATTCTCTTCCTTCCTTCCTCCTTCTTTCTCTCTTTTTCTCTTCTCTTAATTTCTCTCTCCTTCCATCCTGCTCTCTCACTCTCCCTCCCTACCTCTCTCTCTGTCTCTCAGTCCATCTCTCTTTCCCCCCTTTCTCTCTCTCTGTCTCCCCATCCTCTCTATCTGCAGTATCTGGCACATGGCCCTGGCTGTGAGACATGCTCTGTGCCCTTTGAGCACGCAGACGATTCCAGGTATCATTACGTGCCCAGGGTTCGCTCTGTGGCATTTCCCCGCCGCCTTAGCCGGACTTTCCAGACGCTCTCCCAACAATCCACCGAAGGGAGCTAACCTTAACGGAGAGATAAGAACGGCCTTAAGAAACCCATGTGCTGCCTTGCTGCTCTTTCCATGTAAGCCGTTATATAATGTGTCGCCAGTTCTCTTGCTCAGCGCTGTAGTATCCATTCTGTGGGTCTGTTAGTGTGCTCTCTGTGTTTTTCCTTTTTCTTTCCTTTTTTTTTGGATACTGTCGTACACCATTTTGATTCGCTTAAATCACAGAGAGCATCGCTGCCGGCTGGATAGCAAGGCTATTCTCTATGTCATATGGGGCTGGATAATGTGATTTTGTATTAGAATTTAGAAACGTTGTTCATAAAATTAAATCATGCTCTAAGGAATTACATGCATGTCTTTAATCCCTCTGCGGTCATCTGCACTGCACTAAATAAGAAGTATTTGTTGTTTTTTTTGTTTTGTTTAATTCAGTGAACACAAGGCAAATGTCCTGCCTAGTGGACAATTGGATTACAGAGCACCACAGTGTCTATATTCCTCCAAGTATCCTCAACTGGCTGTAAAGACTTAAAACTTCCAAACTATATGTAGCACCCTCTCGGGTACTGTCGACTACGCCACCCCTTGAAGTGATCTAATTATATTGGAGCAAGGGGAACTCAATAACACTATTGCAACAGTTGTTTTGTGAAAGTACAAAAGGAGTCTTTATTAATAAATAGTACACTTCAGTGGGGTTGGTTGGTCACCGGATAAGCAAATAATACAAAAATACATAACCACAATATGGGGACTGGGGAACCTCGGCAATGGGCCACTAGGGGAACTTAATTCAGGCCAGGTCTCTAGCATATGTGGTCTTGTGCACGGTGGAACCACTGCTGTACCAACAGCCGTGCCACTGTGGCAGCCCTCTGGTCTTTGAGTATTTTGTGAATACATCAGTCAAGACGAGGACGTTCTCTCTTCCGTCACTCGCCGGCTCCAAGGTGGTGAAGTCCACAGCCAGAACTTAATTTGGCTGGGTGGCCTGGAGTGTACCCCAATATGCATGGACCTTCGGCTGAACTGCTTTTCCCAGCACACATCTCTGACACTGCTGACACCATCTTTCAACGTCCTGGGCCATATTTGGCCAGAAACAGCGGGCCCGCAGTAGTTGGAGGGTTCTTTCAATTCCCTGGTGGCCCTGCTGGTCATGGACACTACGAAGGACATTTTCCTTTTGGCATTGGGGAATCAGCAACTGAAGTACCTCTGGACCTTCCCCCCTGGGCATGGATTAGGCGGTACAGCACCCCTTCCTCCTCGACCAGGCGGTCCCATTGGCGCAGCAGTGCTTTGCTGGGAATAGACAAAGCCTCCCGCCCATCAGCCCGTGGCCATCTCCCTTCCCGATGGTATCTACACACAGGCCCGATCACAGAGTCTGCCTCTTGTAGCAGCCGTAGGTCTCTGGGTGTGTGGCCTGGTAGAGCCATCACTTCTTGGCACTGGCACTCTGTGGTAGCTCGCTCGAAGGTACCTGACCATGCCCCCAGCAGTGGGACCTCCGTGCCAATGGCAAATCGCTCGAGGTATTGCCGGGACAATGCGTCAGCATTTTGGTTATTTCTTCCAGGGCGGTACTTGATCGTGAAGTTGAATGATGCCAACTAAGAGGCCCAGCGTTGTTCAACTGCTCCCAGTTTAGCAGTCTGTAGGTGACTTAAAGGGTTGTTATCGGTCAGGATGGTGAAATGGTTTCCTAGTAAGTATTCTCTGAACTTCTCAGTAACAGCCCATTTTAATGCAAGGAGTTCCAACTTCATGGAGCTGTAATTGTCCATGTTCCTCTCGGTTGGCTTCAACCCCCTGCTGGCGAATGCGATTGGGCGTACCTTTCCATCATGTTCCTGGGAGAGGATGGCCCCTAGGCCACCATGACTGGCATCTACTCCAAGGACGAAGGACTTCTGGAAGTCTGCTTAAGCTAGGACAGGGGCAGTGGTTAGCCTCTCCCTTAGAGACTGAAATGCCCTCTCGCAGGCATCGTCCCACAATGTCGTCTAAGGGACGTGGGGGTTCTTACCTTTCCGTCTTGGCCCACTCAGCTTCCCCACTAAATGGTGCAAAGGGGCTGCGAGCTTAGAGAAACCCTCCACAAATCTGCGATAATAGCTTGCGAAACCAAGGAAAGACCGCAGTTCGGCCAGGTGACCTGGACGTCTCCACTCTTTCACTACCTTAATCTTGGCGGGGTCCGTGGCCACACCCTCAGCAGACACAACGTGCCCCAGGTAGCTCACTTGGGGTTGGAAAAAACGGCACTAAGACAGCTTGACCTTCAGGCCCTGCTTTTGTAGCCTCGCGAAGACTTCTCCCAACCGCTCAAGGTGCTGTTGTACAGTAGAAGAGAAAATGATGATATCATCAAGATACAGGAGGACAGACTGATAGCGACGATCACCAAACATCCGTTCCATAAGGCGTTGGAATGTGGAATGACTTGCCCGTATTATGCAACAAACAAAAGAGTAAAAGACCACGGATACGTTCAATAACGTTAAATAACGAACGACACAGCGTCAGTCCCTCACACGCACATCAAGCACATCCAAATACAGCCGGTCTGCCAACGTCTGCCCTCCTATACAATAGTTAACAAGAAGCCACTTAGCAAGCTAGTCATCAGTTAAGGAAGAACTTAAAGAAACCTTTGCTCAGACATACCTGCTGATTTCACTAAGCACCCGTGCCTCTGCTACAAATCGCAATAACCAGTGGTGTTGACAAGCTACCGGCTTTAGGACCCCAGGTGTCTATACATAAGCCTGTGGATAAAATGTCAGGTAGCCTAATCAATTGCAACCCATTCCCCAATTAGTGACGTAGTACTGTTTGACAGAAAGAAAGAGACAGATAGAGAGAGACTAACTGTGCAACTGGAGAGGAAGTAAGCACCAAACTATCACTTCTTGCCCACTTGCTACATACAGTATATTTTAAGGGATTTCTCATTTTCCAAAGACTAGTAAACTGAAAGATGAAGTGGTAGTCACACCCATATTTCAATAAGGATGACATATTAATTGTAAACAAATGATTACAATACCAGTAAAACTAAGAATACAAGGCACAAAGTAGCATCTATAGCTACACGTTTGGCAAAGTCATGACATTACAGATGACTCCATTGACAGCATGTGTTCATGACAATGCATACTGTCTTATAAAACACTATTAACGTCAGCCTTTAGCTGATTGGTGTGGTGCCTTTCTCATAATTGTGCTTCTTTCACGGAGGCTAACCCCCCCCCCCCCCCCCCCCCCCCCCCCTTGGCTCAATGAAAGCAGGTGGTTATGAAATAGCTTGTTTAATAAACCTCTCACTGCTTGTTAAATGACACTTATTGAATGCAAAGGTAATATGCCCTGCTAACTGCTGTCAGATTTAGCCAGTGCAGGAGTGTAAGAGTCTACCCACCTCACGTACATGCGCTGTGCACACATGAAATAAATGGCTGGCCAGATAGCCCGCCGCTTTGGAAGTATCTCAGTTCACCCAGCTCAACACATTTCTTGTTTTTACAGCACCACAACCTTTCTCTGAAGGATTCAGCATTCACCTACAAGTTCATTTAAAAATGAATTAAATTCAGTGTGACACGGTAATGTCATGGGGAGACAACGTATGCAAGTAAAGCGAACACATGTGCACATACATACACACATATCACAGCAATCATTTCATTGATCTCATAGTTCCACTGGGAGTTATGGGTTGTATTTATGAGCTGCGTCAACCTATCCTAGCTCACACGCTCTGAAAGGCCTTCATTGAGTGTGTCGGGTGGTCACAACTGCGTCATTTCACTGGAAGTAACAGGCCCATCACATGACGGTGCTCAGCCCCTCTCCTTTTCATGTCGGTGCTAACTGAGAGCTTCTTTCACAGCAACAACAGTCGTGCAGTCAAAGGCAGAAAAGGAAAAGAAGAAAAAAAAAGTTAAGAGATGGGGTGGGTTTGGGGAGGAACACTTGGATTTTGCAGGGTGACAGTCACAGTAAACAAAACTATTTTCTTCAACTTTACCCCCGAGTCTTAAAAAAAAAAAAAAAAAAAACGCTTTTGGAAAAAAGACAGAATGCACTCAGTCACCCTCTCTCTTATAATGGGCACGCTGAAATGGGATTGTTTTGCTCAGGCCCATTGCAGGAACTAAGGACTATAGAGGGATCCAGTTGCCCTCGGAGCTGGTGATGGGGTCAGGAAAAGTTGTGTGTATGATTGTGTGTCTGTAAGTCTGTGAGTAAGTGTGGAAGTCTCGGCATATGATTGTCTGTGTGTGTGTGTGTGTGTGTGTGTATCTGTGTCTCTGTGTGTGTAAGTCTGTGTATATGATTTTCTGTGTGTGTGTGTGTATCTGTGTGTGTGTGTATCTGTGTGTGTGTGTGTGTGTGTGTGTGTGTGTGTGTGTGTGTGTGTGTGTGTGTGTGTGTGTGTTGAGTGTACAGAGCTTTAATCCTGGCTGTGAATTGATGGGACTCTACAGGAGGTAGCTGGCTTCTCCTGTGCTCCCGGTGACCCCCTGCGTGACTGCTGAATGCCTCCTACGGCGCTACAGCCCTCCGTGGTGGACCCTCGCCGTCACTGACCTGAAAGAGCTTTGATGCACATCCCACCCCCAAACACACACACACACACACGCACACACATATACACACACACACACACACACACACACACATCAACAACACCCCTTTTTCTGTCTGCTCCATCACCACACGCCACTGCGTCTGACAGCAGTTGACGGTCCGCAACCGTGTGAGATGATGCTCGAGACAGAGTTCATGGCATTTATGAACTCGATTGTACTGATTGGATGATTGCATAATTGAATTGGATTTCCAGCCCCCTTGCCAGGAAGCTTTAATCAATTGAATCACAGTGCTATTCAATTAATGGGAAGATGAGCTAATGCGATTCACTCCGGCTCAAAAAGTATTGCCACAAGTCGCAATCAACACGGTCCGGTACATCTATGGAAATGCATCACCTAAATACTGTCAATGCCACTTGTTTCTGATACAATTGTGCTGATGTTGTTAAAGTTCAACCTCTGTGTGTAACGTTGAAAGCCTGTTAGCCTGTTTCATTACTCCTGTAGTCAATAAAAAGAAAAACGTTAAATATTTCTACAGGAAAGCCAATTGGTTTAGTAATGCAAGATTTGGGGAGCTGCCACACAGCTCACAAATGACCATGTGTGTGCAGATTCATGAGGATGAAAAAAATGCTGTTCAAAGCCTGTCAAACCTCTACAGCTTTGGTGAGAGAAATATAAACAATCACGAAGGACATTTTAAAAATAATGTTTTGCAAAACAGTCTAAAGGGCAAAGTACAATGTAGTAACAACAAAGCCTATCACCAGTGGTTCCTACTTTAAAGCAGAGGAAGGTTGTATTCTGGCACCAAAGGGTCTCGGCCTGAGAGGAATGTTTCAGATTTTCTGCTTTTTTCAGGCAATTTAAAATTCGACCTCCTGGACCTGAACGTTGCCTGGTTTGGGTTTCGGGTCTAATTTTTGACCACTTTTTATTTACAGCACACAACAGAGCGATGCTTCTGCTGTGGCACAGAGAGGAGAAAAAACGATTTTGAGCCAAGAGGTTAAAACAAAGTCAAAAGAAAATCTCTCTTGTTACATGGCACAGCTGTACCCCACTATTTAGTTGACAGGTGTAATTTCTCTAGCCGAAGCTGATGTTTACACTGTGAACCTACATGATAAGCTTTAAAGGCCTTATGGCCTGTTTTGACAGACCTGTCTTTGAAAGAATAACAATACCTAAAAACCAGAACAAAAACAGGATGCCTACTGATTGTTAACAGATTTTACCTCTTTCACTTGAATGGTTATATATACATAAATATGAGGTAATTAACCTTGCAGGGCGTAAAATAGAAGCTATTTATTATTCAATAGTTTACCTATTGAGGCTACTCAATCAAGGAACGCCTGGTTTGTGAATTATGAGCAGACCCTAAAGCTGAGTTGGACTGATCCATATTATTCTCTGAATTATTATATTCACCCCCTGCATTTTGAGGTAGCGTATCAGATGATCAGGTTTTAAAAGGTTATATATAGATATGATTTTTCGACCTGCTTTCTGTAATCGTATTTGTCTGAGCACATTTATTTCCCCCCGTAATTTTTATTTTTCCTGGGAAGGAACCAGCAACTAAATGTGTAATGAAAAACATGATGCTGTCAATACTACCAGTAAACACCCAAAAAAGATAAACAAGTGCTTGTTAAACCTATTCTGTGACCAGATCAATGCATTGCGTAACTGGGATGCGTTTTTGGCTTTTGCAAACTGAATTTACCTTGAATGACTTCTTTCACTTTTATAGGCACACCAACCACACACCACTAAAATCCAATGAAATGCATGTGCCTCCACATTCTTTCTACAAAACATACAAAGCTGCAAATAAATATATAAATACATACTCACCACATGACACCTTTACAAGAAACAAAACAACCACATGATGCGGGTATGAGATAAACATGCATTTTATTGCTTATTAAGGTCCACGTGTGCAGGCATACATCCAGCACTATCCATAAATCTGATTGAGGGTGGAGAATTAACCCTTGTTTACTCGCCTCTTTGTGAGAATCTTCCATATGGATAGCATAGTAACGTGTTCATGAGCTGTGTAGCTTCTATTGCTGTTGAGTCTTACGGCCCTCTGGATGTACAGGGCATTTTAAACACCCTGGAACGGTTTTAGTCCTGCTCCTGTGAATTTTAATTCACTTTGAAATGTTTGTGATCTTGTCCAGTCAGGTTGCTAAAGCACCCCCAGAATGCTCCGGGGTGGGGTGGTCTCTGGGTTTCTAGGCAGTGGGCAGGTGAGGGTTTTGTTGGAGCCCTTTAAGGGGTATAGGTGCATGAAGAAACCATGAACCAGTAGATAAAGCTCCCGTGTGAGCTAACACTAGGCACTACACATGCAGCATTTGTCCCCTCTCCTCTGACATTTAAACTACTCCAAAATACCAAACCATACAGGGGTAGACTGGTAATGAGTTGTGATGGCTTTTAAGTGGCTTGATAACACAACATGTTCTGTTTACATTCTGTTCAGCTCCATTTCTGTCTATCTATTTCCTTTTTTGGGGGGGTGACATTTAAATGCCTGGAGTGATAATGCCAGTTATGTAGTACATAGATTTGCACTTATAGTGTTGAGTAGTGGTGAAAATATGATAACATATATTATTAGTAATATAAGTAATAATAATAACATATATTATTAATATATTCTTCACTTTCCAGGATGCATAAATTCCTGGCCAGATTTTTCTTTAACTGATTGATTTTTTTTCATATAGATTTCCCCACTGCAATATCAGAGTCCTCCTCTACACCTTCCCTCTCTCACACTGACTTTTACACATCTACATGTTGAAGTATTATGTCTGCTTTTCTTCTTCTGAATGTCTGCAAGCGTAGTCTGCCTCCATCAATAGCCCCGCTAGCTGCCCGGCCTGCAGCTGACCTCAGGTTACTCCATTGACTTCCCCACCTCTGCGGCAGCAAATTGAGAAGCATCCTTTGGGCCATGTCCACAGACTGATGATCACTCTCACCGCTTGTGTAGAATAAACCCTCCAAAACTTGCCTTTCATGTCCGACCCCCATCCCACCCCCCCTACACACACACACACACACACACACACACACACACCCATTCCCTCCTCCCCTCCTCTCTCCCTTCTATTTGACCAAACATTATTTTGCTCTCCAACACATTTTGCCCAGGCGTGTGAGAGACTTCCGTACTAGGCCCTCGGGGGAGCCATTGCCCTTTCCTGTTTACAGATTGCTCCGCAAACTTCCAATTTAATTGTGTCTCTTGCCACCCGCAAACGTTTTTCACATGATTTATCATCTGGGTACCAGTCTAGTGGCCACCGCGATCAATGCCGAGAGGCCTCCTGGGCTGCCTTATTAGCGGCCAGCCAAGCCGCTCCGCTCATAGTATCCATATCAGATCACATGATCACATCAGGCTGGCGCAAGGGCATGAGAGCATCACGCATTGCGGGAAACACTGAGGGGCACACACACACATAAACACACACACACACAGAGCCTGTTTTTAATGCCGAAAACAGTGGCTGGCCCATATTGGGAAGCAGACACAAACACATGCAATCACACCAGTCCAGAACATGTTGAGTAATGTCAGCGCAAAAAAAAAGAAAGGAAGACATAAGAAAATATGCTCTGTCATGCTAAAGGAAATGCTGGAAGAGAGATACGATTGCTGAACATGATGTTAGTGTCTATTTTATGTTTATTTTAATTTTTATTCAGTTATTACTCCATGTCAACATGTCCTTCAGGTGACAGACCCAGCCTTCAGGCAGCAAAGCACCAGGAACACAGCTCTGTACTCCAGGTGTCTGCACACGAATGGCTCCTCATGATCCTCTAGCAGTCTGTTCTGTGTGTGCGCTCAAAAGAAAGCAGATATTCGTACACAGTCCTGGCTCCATAAACTATTCCAGCCAATTGACAACACTGATTCAGGGCCGCAAAGGCTAGGGTTGTAATTTGGTTGGCTGATGAGTCCTCATCCTCCACCAGGATCAAGGACTACACCTTCAAATCCTTGTGCTTTTTGCTCTTGTTGTTGGTTGTTTTTAATGCTGCTCTTTTGCTTTGTTGTTCTTGTTGATTATCAGCATTTTATTATCAACACGGTTGGTCTCTGAAATGGAACACTGAAACCATGTGCTGGCATCCTGAGATGAGAGCCAGAGAGTCGTCCCTGTGGTCTCCCCCGGCTCTATTGATCAATACGATGGAGTTCTTGGCTCTGAAGCAGCGCTAACACAACAACACAGACCCTCAGCATCTACATACACATAGTTATTGGTTCATTTTATCTTATTTTATTTTATTTTATTTTTTCATTTTCATTTTCATTTTCATTTTCATTTTCATTTTCATTTTCATTTTCATTTTCATTTTCATTTTCATTTTCATTTTCATTTTCATTTTCTTTCATTTTATTTGATTCAATTTTATTTTATTTTGTTTTATTTTATTTTATTTTATTTTATTTTATTTTATTTTATTTTATTTTATTTTATTTTATTTTATTTTATTTTATTTTATTTTATTTTATTTTATTTTGCATACATTTCAAAATCACATGGAATCACCAATCATATAGTGTTCTATTTAGAATTACTTCTATATGGTCACAACAATATTCATCCGAGCTTTAATGGATACATTTTTAATTGATCCTCGATCAGCTCTCGCTCTGCATGACTAACTCATATGTCTTCTCAAATCGCTAGACGTGGTGCAGCTGCTTCTCGTGACACGTCCTGTCGACATTTAAAATTCATAAACAATCACAACGCTGAGGAGGCCCTTCGCCCCTCAGATCATTAATTCATGGCTAGAACCTGAGGTGTCTGAGATGGCGAAGGAAGCCCCTGGGGTTGTTCTCAACAGCGCAATCAATTTCCCAATCCCAGTTATTTCACTTAACATCTCGGCCAGCTCCGCAGCAGGGCCGGTGGGCTCTAATCTGGCTGATTCGCCCGAGGCCATGGTCTTTGGCAAATGTGAGTAATTATTGACTCCCTGCCACTCTCTTACACTCTGCCGTCTGTAAGGGGGAGAATGCTCACAGTCTAATTATTAAATTATTTACACATAAACACCACGAGTTTGTGGATGCTGCTTACCTTATCATACTACCATGTCATAAATGTGTAATTTCAGATGCCTGAAACCATCACACAGTTTTACGACAGATCATATCCAATGATGGTGCTATGTTCACCATTACTGGTTATCGTCAGGGATTTTCTCATAATGTTTAATGGCAGCTTATTTGCATGTGACACAGTCTGCTGTGCCCCTAACACTGTATGAGGTGTCATGACAAATATCAATAACATTAACATGATGGACGTCATTGTGTCATTGTCATCTCAGTTATGTCATTGGATATCCTTGTGGACTAATGACTACATGCCAACTTACTTGTCAACATATGTATGACATTCTTGTCTTAAAACAGGCAGCTGTCGTTAGCTGTTACCAGGTTGTCAAGTACATCTCATAAAAAATGTGGTGTCTGCGTCAGTTGTCAGTAATTAAGGATATTTTGAATGTTAATCATGTGGATGTTATGAACACTGGTTGTTTGCAGTGAAAGCAGTTCTTTAGTGTCATCGCTGCTTTTTTCCTGCGGTTTTTGCAGCTCAGGAAATGTACTAAGGCTGACTGGAGATGTGAGAAATCACCTAAAGCTTTGGAAAAGTGTAAGACTACGTGGTGACAGGCTATTACCCTTGGTCAGCCTCATCCTTTCTCCTCCACTTTTGCTAGCATCATGGAAATTGAGATAACAAAGCTATTTTAGGGGCCTATGAAAGGTAGCAAGAGTGAAATAAACTGTAAGGCCGTATTAAAGAAAGCCATGTCTTGTTTTGCAGCATGGCCTGTGCCTGGCCTTGAACCTATTTGGTGCTAGAAAGTGCCGGAAGGTCTGGAGCTATGTATGCATAAAGAGCCTGTTTGTACATGTGTAACATGTTTTATGATTCATGTCAATTTCTCCATGGTCTGTGTGCACGAGGAGCCCAACATACGTAAAGATGTATAGCATTAGTCATCTGCAATCGCAATGCCTCAGGGGCACTTCATATGGATCATTACACTGGTTCAGGGATACGCTGGTGTCAGTGGTTGCTTAGCATTTTTACATTCCCTCTGATGGCCAGCGCACATGTACACACACACACACACACACACACACACACACACACACACACACACACACACATACACACACACACACACACACACAAACACACACACACACACACACACACTCACACACACACCATAAGTGGTTATTGAGAGAGAAGGATACATAAATGTGACATGTTGTGACTGGTGATGGGAAAGCCGAGCCTGGGATGTTGCACGCAGCAGCCCTATTCTGGATGGATGAGAGGCATACACAGAGCTCCTGGCCCACAGTCCTCGGCCACTCTCTGGACGTGGTCTTGACGGAAGTTAGGCTCGAAATGATCAGTTTAGACAAATGCATCATGGAGAAAGGTAGCAGAATTGCAATGGTGCTACCTGTCCAAAGCCGTGTCTTGACATTTTTATTTTGAATGTGCCATCTTCCCTGATCTCTTATAGTCACTCCTGTGGCAGAAGTGGCAAGTCTTTTAAACTTTCCTGTGCACAAATTCCAAAGGTCACAGACCCAGTCAAACTGCGCAAAAGACTGTGAGGGAAAATTGTGAATAAAACTCTTGTTAAGAATATTTAGATGTTGAGAGATAAGGTCAGAAAGTGTGCTGCTGTATGATTTATCACTGCACAGGGGAAACCTCTCAAGCCTGCCCTGTTCCACAAAGGAGCTCCAAAGTGTGAGCTTAGATCTGAAGCCATAAAATCTCTGGCAAGGTGAGAAGATTTTCTTCTTTGCCTTGTATTTCAGCGGTCGGTTGTGAGCAGTCACAGACATGGCTAAAAATGACGGGCAAGTTTGCGAGTTTCGAGCATCATCGCGCATCTGCAATAAACTCAGCATGCACCGGATAGGTCTTAGTTCTTCTTTTAACTTGCAGAGCTGGCCCAAAGTCCCTTGAAGGCCAGCGGACAGCCGTGTGGAGCAACAACCTATGATGTTCCGCTCCCGTTTCTTCGAAAAACAGGCTGGTCTTTAATGTTCACGCCTTGATTAAGTTTACAACTTCCACCGCTCTGCCAAGTATTTAAAAAGTTCAACTAGTGCCTCGCCGTGAAGGAAGCACTGTTTTGCACCTTCAGGGTTTGCACTCTGACCCTTGCCACTACCCGTCATGGCAGCAGTCGCATCGATGCAGATACTGATACAGTTCTTCCAACTTAAGCACCCATTGAAGAGACTCAGTTGTCACATGTCGATCTCCTCCCGGGTGTTTTGCTCTCTGAATTGGTCCCCATATCTGAATCAATTATTTGCCAACAGCTGAGCATGACAACAGACATTTGCTGATTCCTCATCTTGTAAGGAAAATTTCCCGCTAGATCATTTCCCATCTTCAATATCTCTAGAGATGTCACTGTCAGCCTCAAATTGCACAGTCCGACAGTGAAACCTTTGTTATTTCTTTTACTGCTTGTGGGCATAGCATTTTGTTGTCAATTCTTGTGCATCAGTGATGCACGGGTCCACTCACAGACAACCTGAACTCACTCAGTTCTTTAATTCATTACAAATATTTTGGTTTGGCTCGTAGCTGTGGGTGTAGCACCTGATCATTGTGGATCAGCCCACGCATCACTGCTGTGCATGCTGGCAATGCAATTTGGCTCGCCACTGATGTATATATTATACATTGTACAGGCCGGCCGCGTCTCCTAATGCATGAATGTCTATGGAGGGAGGAGGTTTAATTAAGATTAGGTTCAATTATTTAAGTTGCCCTATATTTGGTGGCATAATTGTCCATAACTTGTTTTGTACTTTTGAGCTTCACGTTCTTGTAAAGCTCCTGAAAAAGACTTAGAGATTGGTCCAGTGATACATTTACAGTCACTTTATAAAACATTCGAACATGCTACCCCCTGAGTTATGAACCGATCAGTTATCTAGTAGGCTATAGACAATAGTAATAAGGGTTTCCTCAGCAGTGCTTTTGGATGCAACTTTTGTTTCCCCCTCAGGAAATGCTCTTGACAAATTCTTCTGTTTATTGCCCGCTCCCAACATTGAAATGAAATTTCCTCCCATGCTTGGTTTGACATTTTTTTACCACATACCAGACACATATGGAGAGGGCATAATGGATCAGGTGGTAATGAAAAAGACACTGTAGCCGGCTATTTACGCTGACCTCCGCTTTGACGTTGTGACATAAGGTAGCCTAGCATTACCAGACCCAAATTCACTTGCTCCATTAGGGATCGTTTCCAGTCGTTGCCTCCTACCGGGTGTAGGCTTTTGGTTAATTTGGAAACCAATGGACCAGCCTTGAACCAGTCAGCATTGACCCTTATAGTTACTACTTAATTCACCACCAACATTGAAAGCTGATTTGTTATTATCCCCAAACCCTATTGGCAGAAAGGCAATCATATCTTTGCCCTTGATAAATAATATTACACATCGTTCTAGTTCCGGCTTCAATTCTTCATTGTTTGCTGCCATTGTTGTAACTACATTTTAAAGCACCATGGTTGCATTCTTAGGGAAGGGTATTTAATAAAACATAATTGAGAAGCAGGTGGAGAAGGTAGGGACGGCTGTCAAAAAAGGCTTTTATATGGACGTCCTTGTTACTTTGTCTGAGTGGAATTGTCTCTGTTCAATAACAGGACAGAGCAAAAGTGATACGTTATCCTACAGAAATTTCAATTTGGGCACTCAAAATGAACTGCTGAGCACTTACAGAGAAACACAATACCAGAATTATTCTCCACAGAGGGGGTCTGCGGGCTCAGCGGTTATTCAGGTTTACACCTGAGGGGGCTCACTCGAGGATTACGCCACCGTCTCATTAGTGTGACAAGCCTGTTATTTTCCCAGAATATTATTTCTTCTGAGGAGGCTTTGTGAGATGTAATCCTTGTTTGTCAGTTACAGAGGACCGAAAAGTTTCCTTTATTTGCCAGTCTCCTGCTTTTTATTTTCCATTCAACAGTGTGTGTTTGGGCACACTTACATACCAAACAAGCACAAACCACAACAGCAACAAATTGGTCTAACAGATTGCCTGAGTACATATACCATCTAGCCACCGATGCTGGTATCATTTCTTTGTCACAACCACTTCCTTCACACTTTCAGTATCTCGCCACTTCATTCAGGACAGAAGCGTCATTATCCTCATTTGTTTTCTTCTCTTTTTTTTCTCTCCTTTCTTTTCCAATAAAAAAGCACTTTATTGGCCAGCATGGTTATTGGGTAACCAGGCTAAAATGTGACCAGTCACGCACTGTAAAAGTGTCACATATTAACTCTGAAAATAACCGCACCCTTTCTGCTCCAGGGGAACTGAAGTGAGGCTGGAGTCATAATCCCGCTGAGTGCAAAGCCATGCTGAAGGGAATAAAGCTGGAACACTGCTGTGCCTTTATCTTTTCGGACAAGTTTAACATCAAAGATGGCCCCCGAAGATATAAGGGTGACGGTTCGCATAGTCAAACAGTCATAGAGCAACACAGAGGTCAAATGAGCACTTGTGGCAGTATGGTATTATACAAATTCATGATCATAACCCAAATAAGAAAACACTACAAGGATTTGGCATATTTTAAGAAATAGTTTATGTTAACATTCTAGCTGTATAAAGACTAGAGCTTTTGAGGTCCAGGAGACGTGAAACGCAATACCACAGTGTAAGCCTGTTTCGCACGAATGCCATACGGTGTGCACCAATGCGATACACGATCGCGGTGAGATACCATATCAAAGAAATGTAGGTCTATATAATGAATTCAAGTGTGAAATCTATAGATTTAGAAAATGAATGCAGTTATATACCTTGTGTAGTGGATACCTGTGTATATGCCATCATATTCACCAGACAGTAAATATGTCATAATTAGGCCGCAGCATCATAACACTTTATATAAAGTCGTAGCAGTTCAAATATTCACTATATGGTGACGACAGGTGGTTTAGAAGTTGAGTACAAAAAATACATAAATCCACAATAACATAATATTCATCACTATATCAATATTCTATATCAATAAACCAATCACATAATATTTAAAACACTTCTCCCAAAAGCTGATGCTTCAAAGTCAAGTGCACCTGCAGTGATCAATGAAGCACACTGGTGTGAAGCAGTGACAGACAAATGCAAAGAAAAACTAAAATAACAATACATATTACTTTCAAGAAGATCAAATTCCCAATTGTCAATAGGAAATCACAAGACTAGGAGCATTTCAGGCCAAGAGGAAGTCATGGGATAGCCCCCCAAGTACCAGTGTCCATAAGTGTACTTTGGTTCGGTTCACTCTGACTCCGTCTGGCTGTCCTTGAGACTGTCTGTAAGCACAGAGAAACAGAGCAATGCAGCTACATACAGTACACCCCCCCCCACACCCCAACCTTCTCCTTTGGACCTCACCCCCCCACACCCCCACTTCTCATTTGGACCTGACCCCCCAGCCCTCCAACTTCCCACCCCCCAACCTTCTCCCCTTGGACCCCACCCCCCCAACCCGCCCATTTCCTCACTTTAGTTCCCAGCAGCTAAATAACAGTACAGCGGTAGTTGGAGTCGGCGGCCGTTGTAGAGTTGGCGTCCGTCTTGACGGTAGTCTTGGAGGTGTTTGTCTGGGAACTGCGCAGCTCGTGGCGTCGGCACAGCCGCTCGCGGTAGTTCTGGGCGAACACCAGCAGCATGAGCGGGTTGATGCAGCTGTGCGAGTAGCTGAGGCAGATGCTGATGTTGTAGGCATAGATGAAAGCGTTGGTCGGCGAGTTGATGCCCAAGTTGATCACCTGGATGACGTGGTAGGGCGACCAGCAGCACAGGAACAGCGCGATGACCATCACCACCGTTTTGGTGGCCCGCTTGGCCCAGACGGACTGCTTGCGCTTCACCCGCCGGAGGGAGCGGAACACGTGGTAGAGGGTCATCGAGTAGAAGGTGATGATGATGATGATGGGCACGATGAAGCCCAGGGTGGACTGGTAAAGCGTGTACCAGTACATGTCCTGCGGCCCGTCCAGGTCCATCATGCAGATGGCCATGTGCCCCTTGCGGATGACGCGGGCATAGATCATGACGGGCACGGTGAGCAGGAAGCTGCCCACCCACACCAGCACGTTAATAACGATGGTCCACTGGATGGTCCTTCGCTCTGACGTGGGGTGGACGATCGCTACGTACCTAAGATCAAGGCACAGATGGTTTTTAAAAGGGGTTGCATGATGTTGCATCAGTGCCTAGAAATATCTTCTTCCACCCCCCGACATACCCCTGCTCTGCACTCACTCCCAAGAGGATCCATCCCACTTAACTTTTTTTTCTAGCTGACATGAAAACAGCAGCATACTAGTCCTACTTACTGGTCTCGTATATACACTCATGTCAACTTCAAGAAAGAAATTCAAAGGGGACCTTCTTTGTTTAACATTAGTGCCATTTCCTCCATCTCCAACTACAGAAGCCCTACATTATTGTGTTTACTTTTTACCATGTTAATACCACGTTCTTCACTACAGGGTCAGGAAATGTACATCTGAGCCCTGTGGCAAGACTGAAACAAACGTTGATTTCATCACAGCTATGTATCATAATACAAAAGGGAGGTCTGATGCCTTCTGCTTTGACCTCTGGCTGTATGCTAAAACAAAGCCATTCTTCATGGCTTCTCAAAAACAGCACAGATGGGCTTCCCTAACAAAAAGAGTCCATTTCTCGTCTCCCTGCTCATGTAGCCTGCCATATAAACAGCCAGGAACCAATATTTGGTTATGATGCTATCACGACGTGTTACATTAATACATGTAGGCAAACATTGCTTTGCTTTTTTAAGGGCACCAAAATATTTGTATTTCAACATGCAATACTAACATGTCTGTGAACATTTCCCTGAGCAAAGAATACTTTGTTCCTTTTGACAATGCGCATTGTGTTACAGCTTGGTATGAAATGCGCCGTATAGATAAAGTTTGATTTGATTTGATTTGATTTGAATGTGCTTTTTCCCCTTGGCCCTGTTCCTGGTTGACTTAATTGCTGATAACTGTCATTGTTTGATGTACCGTAGCATCTTGATGGAACTCTTTTCTGTCCTTCTTAACTTGAGACGACTCACTGCTTACAACAGAAAGCAGTCTTCTTTAAATGAAATGTCTCACTGTAACACACTATCACACTTGCTGTGTGACTGTAACACTGTAACACACTCGCTGTGTGACTGTATCACTGTAACACACTAACACACTCGCTGTGTGACTGTATCACACTAACACACTATCACACACGCTGTGTGACTGTATCACACTAACACACTATCACACTCGCTGTGTGACTGTATCACTGTAACACACTAACACACTCGCTGTGTGACTGTATCACACTAACACACTAGCACACGCTGTGTGACTGTATCACTGTAACACACTAACACACGCTGTGTGACTGTATCACACTAACACACTAGCACACGCTGTGTGACTGTATCACACTAACACACTCGCTGTGTGACTGTATCACTGTAACACACTAACACACGCTGTGTGACTGTATCACACTAACACACGCTGTGTGACTGTATCACTGTAACACACTAACACACGCTGTGTGACTGTATCACACTAACACACTAGCACACGCTGTGTGACTGTATCACTGTAACACACTAACACACTTGCAATGTGACTGTAGCACTGTTACACTAACACACTCGCTGTGTGACTGTAACACACTAACACACTAACATTTGCTGTGTGACTGTAGCTCATGGTCGTGCTGTTCTCTAATGATGTCAATGATAATGTGTCATAATTCTATAGATGATTGTAATTACTATGGACCACATGACCTCCATAGGATAAGGGATATCTGGAAGGAACAGCACACTGAAGGGAGATGGAAAGATAGCTGGGGCCTTGACAAGGGCATGCTATATTATGAATGGGGCTCCATAATGTCTTGGATGTTCCTGAGGCCATGTCCAGGCACAGAAAAACTAATGACAAAAAACAGCAATCACGCACACACACAAAAAAACTCATGCTAGTGTACTTGCCATGTGATTTCTATGCGAGGGACAGTGGATAATGTGCATTTATGCCTCTAGTAAATAAAGATATAACTGCTTTAAAGATTGACGTTTGAATTGGAATTTCCTGGTGAAGCATATTAAATTGTACACCAACAAGTATGTTTTATAAGGAATTATGACAAATGAGAATCTCTGGACTGGCTGTATAGCCTTTCCACATTTCAGCAACTATTTCCCTGTCTTTCAACAGGTCAATTTAAGAACAAGTTTTTTTTCTTCTTCATTAGTCTAGACGTGTCTTTTTCATGGTTGTCTGTTTCTTTTTTGAGCCGCTAATATGGGTTAACTCCAGTAAGCCTAATTGATGGCACATGATGTTTTTAAAAGCCAGACTGCTTGAGTTGCGTTTATCGTTCTTGAGTTATTCGTCCGACGTTCCTGACACTCGACTAGGTTCGTCCGCACACTTATAAGTAAGGAGATACTGATTCCAATTATGTTTTCTGCTGTTCTGTACAATTTCCCTTTTTTTGTTTTTGTCCTGAACGTGCTTTCCTCTCTAAACAAAACTTTAAAATAACAAAGCCACATTTCTAAAACAAGTACAAGTGAACGTTTTTCAAAAAGTCATTTGTAAACATGCCGTACCTGTCAATACATAACACCGTAACTATGCCCACGGTGGTGAACTGATTGCTAACATCCACAACGACCACAGCTTTGCACATGAAATTCCCAAACACCCACTGTCTGTCTCTGACAAGTTGGTGAATGTTGAAAGGCATCACCAGCAAGAAGAGCAAGTCGGCAATGGCCAGGTTGAGCACGTAAATGTCTGAGACCATCTTTTTCTTACAAGTTGCCACTGCATAAATGACTAAACTGTTGGCAATCACCCCGACTGTACACAGGATGCCGTAGATGGACGGAAAAATGTGCATGAAGGATGCAATGTCGATGAAGGATGGTATGGCTCTGTTCATACATGACGAGTTTGTAGAGTTGATTGTTAAATTGCCAGATCCCTCGTACATGCAATCAATTTCCGAAGAGTTCATCCTCAGTCTTGAAAGAACTTCCCCCCGAACGTCCAAACTGCGCACGCTGAAGTTTTGATAGAGTTCTAGAAGTCTGATCACCTTGATGAGGTTTCACATCAAGGACCAATGAACAATTAGGCGGATGCAGACATGGTTAACGAAGCAAGGAATTTAACCACAATTTTGAATTTATCCACACTTAAAGTAAGTGTCACAGTCTGTTTAATCGAACAAAACTCCCTCTTCAAATGCTTCTTATAGCTGCCTTCAGCTCATTAGATTTAAAGGCAACACCCCCTTTCAGAACACCGGCTGTGCTCCCGACAGACCACAAGCCCACTTCTTCAAAACAGCGCATGCTGCTCGGCTGCATCACACACCAGTTATACACCAAAGAGCACGAGCGTTAGATAGAATCATCACAAATAAATCAACAATGATTTAGATTGATCTTAGGCCCCGGTAAGTTGGCTCAATTCTAATTTAAAACGGGTTTAAACTTGTTTTTATTGATCCATGATTTGAGGTGAGGCGGTCAATATAGCACTTTCTAATAAGGGCACAAATACATGATTTACGACTAATGATCAGGTCACTGTGTTGCTTCCCACTTACTGATAATCAGTTAAATAAAGTCACTACCTGATTAATAATTCAAAATACTTCATTACAAAGAATTATCTGGGGGCCTATTTCATTGATTCACACAAGTATTCACGTACACCTTTGCCGAAACGAAATTATACCAATCAAATACAGACAGGCCTGTAAAAAAGCCAACAAAGACACATATTTTGATATCAGTTGAAAAAAAAATTCTTAACACACCAACTGTTAAAGTCTGAATGAACATTTCTTGCTCAAAAACTCATGAACTCATCATTAGGTAATGGGTAATGACAATATGAGAATTAGGAAACACTTACTGACGGTGAATTTTTGTTAAGTAGTCATTTAAAAATTTGTATTTGCTATAATTATGATGCTTTTAGGTGATTTATGATAACTTTTATCATAATTTGAATGTTCTTAGGTGATTTATGATAACTTTTGGGATCAAATATTTGACATATTTGATGGCATGTTTTCACATGTGTTTGCTTCGTGTAAAGGTCACCTGTACATATCTTTTACTTTCAACAGTCTTTGTCATCTTGCATGATTTGCATGTTAGTATCCATAAACAAATTGCACATTTTTAACATCAGACATGTTGACCTGGACAAATCTGTGTTTATATAAACTTGAGGTCTGTGTCGACATTCCATAACTTCCACAGAACTAAGCTCATCTAAGAGCTGTCAAACTGCACAGAAATCACATTGTTACTAACTATTTCTGTTCGTATGCAGATAACACCAGGCAAACTTTAAGTGAACTGGACAAGTTTTTACTCTGAAGTTCTTTCCAAAGACACCAATCCACACAAGGGGTTATGACAGTAATCCTATTTTTCCACCACCTCCACTGGTGACGTGAGTAGGTAACCAATTCAAATCGGTTCTGGGTAGCGTGGAGCCTGAGTTCATGTCTAGTGCAGACCTTCACAGGCATGTCATGTCAATTTAGAGTGCACAGCTGGTTGCAGACAGTACACTCCACTTACCTGGTGACTTACATTACTCTCCACTCTTTGTGTTTGCAGTGTGAAATGAACCCTGATTGCCCATGTCCATGGGGAGACAGGTCAGCCTTCTGGTGCTCTGAGAACTCTTTGTGCTGTGTGCTTCAAACCTCATCAAGTGGACATTTACATAGACCATGTTTACATACATTAATTTGGCCGACACTTGTGTCTAAAGCAATCTCCAGGACAGGTATTTTAAATATTTCGCCAGTATGTGGGAATTTTACCTATGATCTCAGTAGTTGGGTTTCTATTCGACTCAATTCCATTTCATCGACATATTTAATTTCTTACATATTTTAAGTGCATCCGTGAAGATTTGGCTGTCTTTGTTCGTTTCCATTCACTTTATTATGTGAATAAAAGATGGATACTCTGCTAATGTAGGAATGACTTGCTAAGAGCAGGTTTAAAACTTGAGGTTGGCAGAGCAACTTTAACAACACAATTTTATGCATTGATTACATTTAACTTTATGTACATTGTTAGTTAATCCAAACCCTTTGGCAAATCAATTTCTTATTCGACTCAGAAGATTCAATGCGAATTCAAGCATTTTAACACCTAGGTGGTAGGATTCTGGAAACAGCTACAAGCCTTCCTGTGTGCCTGTCTCTGTAATCCAACAGAAAGAACAACAAAGTGCATCAAGAAATTTAGTTTGGCCCAGACCTCGAGTTCTATCAGATACCCAGAGAACAGGTCTTTCAACTACAAATGACTATATAAATGAAATATAAAAAACACCATAATGTAGGGAAAGTACTACTTATTAGGCGTACTATATTGTATCATTCAGTGGATTTACTGAATGATGTGAGTGGTGACTGTTGCTTTTAAATGTACTGTTTTTGGATGACTTGATTTGCTTAAGAGTGTGGAATGGCCTGAGGAAGCCATTTTTGGTTATGTTTTCATCTACTTCAAAAGTTTCAAGACCAGCAATACAGATGTTATTACCTTTTTCGGTCCCCTTCTGTGATTAATGCAACTTAATTCTGTGTCATCCTTGAAGGTCTACAAACATGTCTGTGTTCAACAACAAAAATCCAGCATCTTTATGCTATGACCATTATTCAGAATAAAGGCTCAGCTAACCTTATCTGCCCCCTACCTGAAAACATCTCTCAGTCACCATTATTCAGAAAAAATACTCAGATAACCTAACTTAGCCCTCGACCGGATAACTTCTCTCACTTAAGAATGATCATTTTTCCAGACAGCCAGTGAAATAACAAAAGTTCATCCTCCTTTGAAATCAGTCACAGCTCAGTCAGAGCAATAATGGACGTCCCCTCCTTCCCAAAATTGGCTGGGGGTTCTAGCCACTCATTATCTAGAAAACAAATATGTCTCAGTGAGTTTTTTTTTTTTTAAAGCCTTCGCCAAACTCCTCGTCTGAGGGGAGAGGCGTTATGAATCACATAATTAGGCCTGCTGTGCATATTGCTGACATGGCTCATTTGCGGCGGTGCTAGGACAGAGATAAGTGCTCTTTTCAAAAGGGCTTCGCCTTCGCTGGCTTTCGTTCGGTGTCAGTCCCCGATGGTCTTTTAATGCATTGTGATCACCAGCCTTGATTCAATTTCATAGTATTGTTGTGTTTCTGGGAAGGTATTTATTCATGGCAATGTTATTGAGTTGTTTTGCTCCTGAAGGAACACATGTGAAATGCTGTAAGGTATTTTTTATTTAATTTTTAAGATGCTTTTCAGGAAACTAAAATGCCATGCATTCTGTTTGTGCAACATTTATCAGGCAGTTAATTTTTTTTAAATCTTTTTGACATGACACTGTCTTCAATTTAATTTGCATGAAATGTAACTGAAGCTCAGTCTTATTGTCACAGTGAGGCTTTGGGAGATAATAGGTCTCTCAAATTTGTCTTAATGCGGTTAGGGCATTGGAGAAAAAAAAGAAACTAATCTTGGCTGGTACCATTTGGGCCAAATTGAAACCAAAAACAAACTCATTAAACAGTAGGCCTCGCTGTCTCCCTGTTGGTGGAGTCACATGCCTTGGTTATCATATGATGGCTTGCTCCATGAGTACATCAGTCAGCATTGCACACATGCATGGCTGTCAAAAAATGTGCATCTCTCGCGTTTTGATTCAGTTCTGATCACAGTGTGCCATGGCTGTTAAAGACAAACCCCACTGGGACTGCCTGTCTACTCATGTTCAACATGTTGCTGCTGTTTCATAAACGGGGAAGAAAGATTGACATAAGCCTGTAGAACAGCCAGCAAATTGCTGGGTGGTTCTGTGATACATATTAAGTCTTCTTTCACATATGTATGTCAAGCAAACCAGTGTTCAAAAGGCACCCCCTACTCCATCTATAACATCATGTGTTCAGACCCTGATAAAGATTAATATTGTATTTAATTGATTGATTGTATTGATTGATTTATTGAATTGATTGATTACATGTTGGATAGATCATATTGTTCTTTCCTCTCATCCAATAATTATTCACTGTTTCACGAACTTGTTTTGTAATACATCAGGAAGCACAGGCATCAGAAGTTAACATTTTCCCACATCACATCCAAATACCACCTATCTCGTTGCACTGAGTGGCACAATATTACAGATCATCTCTGATAAGCTCATAATATTGCTTGTATATAATTCAATTTCACTGTTGCAAAACATTCAGTGGCACGCATGATTGATATGTTTGTGTATCTGTGTTTGTGTGTGTGTGTGTGTGTGTGTGTGTGTATGTCTATCTGTGTGTGTTTTTATTTTAGTGTTTGTGTGTGTTTGTGTGTGTGTGTGTGTGTGTGTGTGTGTGTGTGTGTGTGTGTGTGTGTGTGTGTGTGTGTGTGTGTGTGTGTCTGTATGCTGATAATCAAGTTTATGGTCCTATTTCCACCATCATGAACTGAATGTTCAGAATGAGATGTGCACAGATTCGTAATAGAAGCATCAATACACGGGCGTTTGTCATCTGAGGCATTCTACTAAGACACATGCATATTTACATAGTACATACAGTATTCCAATAATGCATCACTCCAAATGCGCACAATGTACTAAGTCCATTTTGTTTCTACGCAGTAAAGTTACATGTAATAGAACAGACAGACTACATGTAACAATGCCATGACGCTAAATAAATGACATGCAACATAACTCATGTAATCAAATCCAGCTGTATCAAAGAGTACAACCATAAAACGTAACTGGATTAGAACTGGATTAGAACGTCATCCGTGAGCTGCTCTGATGGACTGGTCACTGACAGTAAACAGGCAAACAAAAAAGGACCCCATGTCTTGGGAGAAATATGCTTGCTCCAGCGGGTTCTGTTTAAAGTGTGTTGAGACAATATCAATTGTTAACAGTGCTAACAGAAGTATGTGGAATTGCATAGAATTTAATGTTTCCATTCAATAACAAATTAAAGGTTGTGTGAGCACACGTCACACAGGGCACACGTTACCCTGCTGCTTTTTTAGCTTCACTGGCTGCCTAGTTGCTTGCATTAAGTTAAAGTCACTCATGCTTGCTAACAGATTGATTGCTGTTCTGCTCCCACTTACTTCAATGCTCTTAAGGACTAACAAGGGCAACTGTTACCCCCTGGATGCTGTGTTTGTCTAATGAGCGTCGTTTAGCATTGCCGTCTGTGCAAGTGCGGCGATCTAGACTTATGTCATTCATAGTTCCACGTTGGTGGAACGAGCTGCCTAGCACTACCAGAGCAGGGGCGTTCCTCTCTAGCTTTAAGACGCTCTAGGAGACCCAACTCTTCAGAGAGCATCTCCTTTCTTAACTTGCACTTCCTCTCCCTTCCTCTTCCTTCCTCTACCTCTCCTTATCCTTCCTCTAATGATATCTCCTCTAACTAGTACTCACAGTAGTTACATTCCTGCACTTCTTTATGTCTTATGTTAAGTATTTATTGTCTATTTCTCGTAGCTTGATTGTTCTCTCCTTTGTATGTTGCCTTGGGTGCTTTGGGTCTGCTAAATGACTAAATGTGTAATGCAAATGTGAACCAAAGGTAGAATAACAAATCACTAACATTTCCTAGAAGAAGATAATTCGCTGTTGAGACGTTGATAGTTTAGTGATGATGATTACTTTTTTAATTTTTAAATTAGATTACATTTTAAATGCATCCATTTTGAAGCTGGGCCTAATAATAACATGTTGAAGCTCAGTGAGTATCAGTGTTGTTGATCCTACACTCCCTGAATGCCACTGTATGTCCATACATAAGAGGAAGCATCATCAATCACGTACGATGGTACACTGACTAAATCTACTCTAAACAAGACACAGGATAATACACAATGCTTGATAGGATTTATGTTTCCATCAGCATTCTGTTCTGCTCGCTTCTGTGAGGTCCCGGACTAGTGGACTCAGCCTGCCAGTGGCAGTCCTCAACAGCAATTGAGTAATGCCCTCTGACACATGAAAAACACAAAAAAGCCATGATAGTCATGGAGAGCAACGGAGATGACAGTAACAACAGAGAACTGAATCTGTTCGAAGTATGTCTCTCTCACTTCAGAATCAACTTAGTGCGAATGAGAAGCAATTTTGAAGCCTTTGAAAATGTACTTGGGCTTCATGGCAATTACAGAGAGTGGGCAATGACATCAGAGCATTTTTTTTACTGAATGTAATACTTGAGTTAAGCGTTCTCTGACTTTTCGCTGCCTGGAAGTTAAATACTGTAGAGTTGCACAAACATGGCAGATGCATAATCGTGGGGACGCCATGTCTAAAATAAACAATATTATGTAGAAACATAAAATACTTTAAATAAAAAATTAAAAAATACTAAAGAAATATGTAATAAACGTCACGATTAGGACAGTAGCATGTAGCAGTGTAGCACAGTAGCATATTCTGTTTGTGATTTTACATCTGACATACTTTGCCATGGCACACTGTTAATCATTAAATACAGTTAATTAAAGTTGCTATAAGTGACATGAAGCATCTGTTGCTTACGTCCACTAGACTTAGAGGTCCTGTGTGTAACATTGATGTAACAAAGCTTGGTTTATGTTCATGTGTTGGCTTCAGTTCACATGATGACTGTTATGATGAGAGGGCTGCTGAACATGTTGCTGTCATTTCCTACCTGATACAACAAACAAACCAGAGCATAACATTTACATGTTTACATGTGGGGACCCATTTTGTATTTTACTGTGCCTGGGTGTACAAATACTACAGAGCATACATTTAATCATGTGGGGAATTTGCCCCTTTCTCTCAATCTCCTGTGCACACACAGGGATTCCTGCATCCTCAAGGCATCCGGATGCAATAAAAGAGTCAGATCATGCTTAAACTCAGATAACAGAGCTCAGGAGTTCCCTTTTCCTTAAAACATCAACTTTCTGTACATTAAGAATGTTTACGCCTAAGTAATCCTCCCGCTAGGGTGGCTTAAACTAACAGGCACTCTTGGGATGAATTGTGCTTGTCCTGACGTCTTTACTCTTACCAGATTAGATGCAATCACAGGAACATTCCAGAACATTCACGGGAATAGAATATTTTGACTGCACGTATCTTGTATGAACAATAAGCTCAAGTGCTGGATGAATGAACCAAACTGAACTAATGAACCAAATTGATCCGTTCCAGTCACACACCAGTAAACAGATAAAGCATTGAATCTGCATGTTCCATCTAATTTCAACTCACAGTGTGGTCGACTGGTCAGCAAATTAACCAGACCAGTCAAATAGACAAAGATCAAGAAAGAAAAAAACAACAGGCATTCCTGTTATGTCCGTTTCAAAACAGTTGAAAGCCACTCTTCCATTTGTCACTGCAGAGATTTGTTTTATCATTATAATTTTTTGTAAAATCACCCATTTATCCACCCATTTATCCACCTTTGGGTTCTGCACGTTAATGGTGGAATGGGCCATGGACAATTTCAGTTCAATTTTATTTAATTTTATTTATGTAGTGCCAATAACAATTTAAATGGTCTCGAGTTACTTTACAAAGCCCAAAGCCTGGACAGAGCCTGGGCCTTGAGCAAGCACTAAGGCGATTGGGGGCAATGAAACACTCCCCTTTAACAGGAAGAAAACTTGAGTAGAAGCTCAGCTCATAAGTGGGGAGCCATCTGCTTGGGGCCGGGCGGGTAGAGAGATAGAGATAAAAGAAGTGAATGAGCAGAAGGGAAGATAGGAGAGAAGGAGAACAAGAAAATCGGAAGCAAGGAGATGAATTCATACAGATATCATGATAAAACAAACACTATATGGACAAAAGGAATTGTATTACACCAACAGGGACTGTTATTACATTATATTCAAATACATATACTTTAATATGGAGTTGGTCCCCCTTTTGCAACTCTTCTTGGAAGGCTTTCCACTCTTCTTCGAAGGCTTTCCACAAGATTGTGGAGTGTTTGGTGCCCAGAGCATTTTTGAGGTCAGGCACTAATGTTGGATAAATGCTCAACAGAATGAATCAGCACCAATTCCCTCAGAAACACTGTTAGCATAAATGCAGAATATGTATCGATATATACACGATTCCATGAATTATAATAATGGTATATATAGGATAGAGACAGCATTGATTCGTTCAAGTATTGTTTGTTGAACAGCTTGGTGGATATACAGTACATGATGTTACTGTATACATAAGACTAGGTAGAGCAATGAAACAGAAAACTATGTCAATGATGACTTTCATTTATCTCCGTTACGGGCACCCAGAATGTAAATTTATCCTAAGCAGAGTAGTTTAGAGTAGTAATTTGTGCATAAGTTTGGTTTAAATGGACAGCTGTTAGCAGAGGGTTTCTGCAAGTAGATCAGGTAGAAAGACTGCAGCAGCATCCCACAGTGGAGATAATCTAGAGTAGGAGGGGAGTTAAAGAGACAAAGTGAATGGACAGAGCTGGTTGCCTTATGTGTGTATATGTAATTATAGGTAATAGTGATGAGGAACAATGTGATCATACCCATCCACATTCATATGCAAAGGTCCTACCCTATGGGGGAGAACAGAGACAGGTTAGTAAGCAGAATATGTTCTATACACACACAATCGATGCACTGCCTGATTTTCTAAACATCAGTTTCACTATACTATGGCACGCCATGGCCTACCCAGGGTTAGGGTTGGGGAGAGGGTGAGGGGTGGGGACAGGGTGTACGGGGGGAGTAAGAAGCTGGGTAAGGGTAAGAATAGGAATTGGGTATGAACCCAGGTTAGGGTGAGAAAAGAAACTGGGACACCAAACTTGGTCCCCTTATGCACCAGAAGAAAACAAGTAAGATGGCCACTTCATCAGTATATCAGTATGACTTGATATGATCAGAATCAGAATCAGAATCAGATTTTATTGGCCTTGGCCAAGTAAGTTTGCACAAACAAGGAATTTGACCTGGTGAACTGGCTCTCAATGTGCTTACACAAAATATACATAACAGCACATATAAAAATATAAAAACAAACACAATACAAAAACAAACAGTGCAATGGTCTATGAAGTTTAAGAAAGTATATAATTAATTAAGATTGATATATAATATATACAATATGATATATAAAGATGAAGTGTTGGAAGGAGTGGCTGCCCGGCGTGGTGTGTGGGCACACGGAGCTGGACTATGGAGCCTGTGGTCTGGGCAACGCTGAGGCACTAAGAGCTTAATTACTCACTGAACTGAGGGGTCAATCACGCCGGCCAGTGCAACAAAGTGCTCCGTGATTGCCTGAGTCAGAATTCATATTTTAGAAAGTCTCAACCGAGCTGCCTTCTCTAATGGAACTTTTAGTGGCACCATTTCTTCAGGGCGTGAGACTGCCAGTCTGTGTTTGTCTGTAGGTACGCACGTGTGTGTGTGTGTGTGTGAATGTTTGCATGTATGTACGCACACGTGTGTGTGTGTGAATGTGTGCATGTACGCACATGTGTGTGTGTGTGTGTGTGTGCATGTAAACACACACGTGTGTGTGTGTGTGTGTGTGTGTGTATGTGTATGTGTACGCACGTGTGTTTGTGTGTGTGCGTATGCGTATTCTAGGCACACGTGTGTGTGTGTGTGTGTGTGTGTGTTTGTGTGTTTATGTACGTACGCACGTGTTTGTGTGTGTGTATGTACGCGCACGTGTGTGTGTGTGTGTGTGTGTATGTACGCACACGTGTGTGTGTGTGTGTGTGTGTGTGTGTGTGTGTGTGTGTGTGTGTGTGTGTGTATGTACGCACACTTGTGCGTGTGTGTGTGTGTGTGTGTGTGTGTGTGTGTTTGTGTGTGTGTGTGTGTGTTTGTGTGTGTGTGTGAATGTATGCATAATTGTGTGTGTGTGTTTCATGTGCATGTCTATACATGCTTCTCTCTGTAGCCTCTGTGTGGATATGTGTTTGCGTACTTGTGTGTGTGTGCGTGTTTATTTGAACACGTGTGTGTGTACGCATATGTGGTTACACACACCTGTGTTTTTCCTTGTACTTTTGTCTTTGCTATTGGTAGACAGCGACTGAAATGACGGTAGTGGTGCTGATCGTGGTAGTCGTGGCGATCATGGTGTTGCTGGGTCTGATGCTACGTGGCAGCTGATGGTCTTTCACATGATTGCACTCGGCGCTATGGAATGCCTCGTCTCCAGCTGTTGCCGTGGCCACGCTCTCGTGTACACTCTCATTCGCTCGGAAGGACTGACCTCAGAGGAGAGGAAGCTCTCGCTGGGGGGGCAGGTCAGAGGTCCGTAATGTGGACACGGGCACGTGGGACGATTGCTTTCTCTGTCGGATCAGAACAGTTGGGGGGGAATCATAATGACAAACTGATTTATTTGCTGTTCCACCCATACGGGGTTGAGTGGAGGTGGTGGTGGTTGTGGTGGTAGAGGTGGTGGTGGTGATGGTGGTGGAGGTGGTTGTGGGGTAGGGCTATACCAGACTTAATCTGCTGTTGGTGTGGTTTTAATTTGATATTGTTACACTACGATGCTCACACTTAATTAACTGAGTGAAAATGATAGAGCCATTCTTGTGGAGCGCGATACAATATATCTGACTCTGCTTTTGGGAGGGGAGGACAGGTTGTAATTCAGACTGAGAAAGTTCATATTTGCTCTTGACAGACTAATCTTTAGAGGATCGGGTGTTGCAGTGGCCATTTTGTGGAATTTCCAGCACTCAGATGCTCCTGACTGCCCAGACAGGTTTCAAGATGAGATTGGATAAGGTCGTAAAACTCCACTTTAGCTGGACACGTGAGCATTTCAACATCACTCGGCTCCTGTGAGGAGGTAAGGGGTATTGTGTGTGCTAATGGTCACTGAGATATTCCGCTGTTTGGGCTTTCTGTTGGAGACGTGTAGAGAATTACACGTAATTTAGCATGAAGTAATTTATCTTCACAGCCGTTGTTTGTCTAATGGGATTTACTGGCTACAGTTGCTGCTTTGGCAGGAGGTTGTGTTTTGTGTGGATGGCTTCTTATTTGCTCAGTGTGGCCTGACCCTTGTTCACTGGCCTAGTAATAGGGGAAGCTTTGCGGCTGATGCCACTGTTGCAATTTATAGCAGGCGCATCTTTGCCCACACACATTTCATAGTCAGTCTGCGTTGTTAATTTAAGCATCTTTTAATTTGGGTTTCTAAATGAATGCACACACCATGGCTAAAAACAGTGAAAACAAAAAGCACCCTGTCATTACTGGTTACAGTGCAGTCTATTCAACTCATGCATGTTGAATCCATTCAATAAAAAGGGTCAAATGAAATGAACAAAAAAACTTAAATCCAATTCCCACGACGCCGATTTTAGCAGTTCTAGAACATTCCTTTGCTCCCTCAAACACATAGAATGTTGACTAATTTGAATTCAATGTTCTATGAAATACAGGTTTTGGGGCATTATTTCATCTGGAAACCTAAACTGCTCTGGCCTGTGGCCCCTGGGATGCTATGGCCCTGTGAGCATCCCTACTTAAGAACATAAGGCCTGTGGCCACTTGGATTGCATAGCCCTGTGAGTATCCCTACATAAGACATAAGGCCCTAGTTAAGTGGAAACCGTGATGCTACTGGCATGGACAGGGAACAAACTATTCAAGACGTTTTGATCTGGTATGACGTTGAGTGTCTGTTCACTTACCCAAGGCTCCTCTTCATAATGGATGCTTTGGAAGAGCCATCAGGGAAGTGGGAAGTTGATTGGGTGAGTGTGCAATATTCATAGTTGTGACATGCAATATGTAAAACACACTCCCCAGTCGGATGGCCAGGCCTGGACACAGGGTTCTTCATATGCTTTATAAATATGGATTTCCAATATCTCTCTTCCAGCTTTAAGCCAATGTAAACTTACAATGGGAAAGTGTCACCACCTAGTGGTTATATTCTGAACTATCCAACAGTCCCATGGTAACTGGCCATAAGTGACTAAGACATACAGGTCAAAAAATGTCTTCTTTCAAATGTTGCAGATATTGTGGATGGCCTGCAGCATTTTCTGTCAGAGGACGTAAGGTCGCCTTTGTACGCCTAAGGTGCATGCCTATTCATCCCTATACAGTATTTATCCACGTATTGCTATTGTGCTTAGTCATTCCAATCCAGTGGTTCCTTCCGCAAGCAGTAATAGAATTTCATTCTACTACTTGCTATGGCAATGGTTTCCCATTGTATGCTTAGATTGTATGCAAGCAGATTGGCAGGGGGTCTTTGTTCCCTTCGCTCAAACAGTGGACAACACATCCCAGCATACTAACCAGCAGGACGGCTTCATTCAAAGCCAGACACAAAGCTGTCTATGTCCCTCCATGTCTCACAGAGTGTGTTATTAATTGATGAAAAAGGGTGTTTTTTGAACAGGGAGCTGCATTCTGTCTGCATTTCAGTAGTAACACACTCCTGATGGTTATGGAACAGTAGGTGTCCCCTCTTGTGGTAAGTGTGAATACTACACAGAGCATTGCAGTGTCCCCATGCACATCACCGAACCCTCTGTAGGTTAAAGGAGCTACCTGGGAAGACAATTTACACTTTAAATGAATGGGTGATCCTCGAGTCAAAAAAACGAGATAGCCTTTGAGACGATCAATCCCTTTACCCCGATGAGTGAGTGGCTCGATATGTCTTCCCTTTTTTCTCCCTTTTTGTAGGAGTCAGAATAATGAATCAGATAATGGCTTCCTGGTACCCTGTGGAGTCTCCTGCGTGGCCTCCAATGGCATGCTGGGTGAAGGCGAGATTATCCTGTTAATGTCCTCCACAGTCTCGTGGTGAGGGCTCAAAGTATTTAAAAATCTTAGATTGAGGTGTGATTGCAAGTAGGGGTGTGTGTGTGTGTGTGTGTGTGTGTGTGTGTGTGTGTGTGTGTGTGTGTGTGTGTGTGAGAGAGAGAGGGGGGCAGGGGGGAGAGGAAGCACAGAGAGAGAGAGATGGAAAGACAGAGAGAAGTGGGGCAAAGTCCTGGAGAGGAGTTGTTTGTTGTCTTGTACCCTTCAGTAACAGAGAGAGAGAGAGAGAGAGAGAGAGCAAGAAAGAGAGAACAGAGAGCATATTGCTGGCTGTGTAGTCTCATACCACAACCACATCATAGATTGGCTCTCTCTTTTATAGGCAGCGCCATCCAGATTGACTGGCAGTCTCATGACGCCCACAAAAATAGCAGCACTCTCAGTAGGCCTGATTTCATTTAGCGAGCCTGTGTCTCTACAAAGAGCCTCTGATGAGCGGGTAGCGGATGGCCGCTGTTAGAAAACATCCATGGAAGAGCTTTTTTTCACACTTATTGGATGAGGGCTAGGCAAAAATTTCCTTCCATGCTGGAAATGTAATAACGATCTTTTCTCTCAAATTCTGGGCCAACCCCAGAGAGTGAAAAGGGAAGTGTCAAGTGGCTAATTGCACCTGCTTGGCAGAGGAAGGTCCTATTTTCTCCCTCTAGAAACTTAAACTGGGGAGGGGGAGAAAGGGCGGTGTGTTGTGAATGGCCGGCTGGCACACTGATGGCCTCTCAGAATGCTCGGCACCTCTACCCCTTTAATCTGAAGCTAGTAAGCTCGGGGGGCTTGGCTGCGAAGCACGAGTAGTTACATGAGTTATGGTGTGCCAGTACTTAGAGAGCTGTGGCAGCAGGAGGAGGGAGAAGATAATATCCAAGACCAGATTAATAATGAAAACTTATAACGCCGCATTGAAGGCCACGAGGATGAACTGCCGCAGAGTTTCACACCATGGTGGAACCGCATTGTTGCCATGGAGCTCATAAACCACACTGGCACAGTCGGTCTTGTGATAATGATGGTCGTCATGATAACATTGGGATGTTGATAACGTGTGTTAGCGAGGTGGGGTACCAAAACAGTACAGCAGTACCCACTTCACTCTTTCTGATTACTTCCTTGAAAGGGGGGAATGGGAGAAATTGTTTTAAGCTGAGAGGCTGAACTGCGCTGCAGGTATAGCAATTGCTTCTCTCTCTCTCTCGCTCTCTCTCACTCTCTCTCACGCTCTCTCACTCACTCACTCACTCACTCACTCACTCACACACACACACACACACACACACACACACACACACACACACACACACACACACACACACACACACACACACACACACACACACACACACACACACACACACACACACACACACACACACACACACACACACGCAGACACTCTCTCTCTCTCTCTCTCTCTCACACACTGGCAAATTATATTCTATACTAAAGAGAAAAGCAACACATGTGTGTGTGTGTGCGTGTGTGTGTGTGTGTGTGTGTGTGTATGTGCGCGTCTGTGTGTGTGAGTGTGTGTGTGTGTGTGTGTGCATCTGCGTGTGTAAGTGTGCGAGTGTGTGAGTGTGTGTTAAAAAGCCTTGAAATGGCCTGCAGGTGCAGAGGTGAGACTCAATTATAAGCCACGGTCAAAATGACATGACATATGGCTGTCTTAAAGCACAGACAAAAGAGAAAAGGTCAAACTAACTCCCATCCACATTAAACTTGGTTGATCTGCTCTGATATAATATACCTGCTTTAATCGAATCTATTCTTGATGTCCTTGTGTGTAGTACTGTTGAATGGCCATATGCTGTAATTATGACAAGACAGGCTCCTTTGCAATTAGCACAGGTATATGAAATATGTACATATGGTTGATGACCTAAAAACGCACCCACGTAGGCAATTAAGGATTTTGAAGCAGCTGCTTCATATTCAATCTTCCAAGCATGAATTTTACAGTCTAACAACTACTGTCATTTTATTTTTATAATGCATATACTGGGAATTAAGAGCCTGGCTTCACTTTCACTGATCTAAAAAAAAAAAAAAACCTCCCATGCAGAATCACCTATAAACAATTTTGAAAAAAGGGAAGAACGAATTGAAAAACAGCTGTGAGTGTAATCTGGCTAGTGAAATGTGATTTATATTGATGAGTGAAACTGCATCAGAAGCATTAACCTTGGGTGTCTGGCCGCTTTTTTCCCCCCGTCTCACAATCAAGTTCTGAGCTGCAGCTGAGGCGAATCGGAGCAGAGGAGGGGAGAGGTGGGCGCTGAGGCTCCCAGCACTCCCCATCACCGCGCCATGCAGAAAGTGAGAGTGAGTATTATGGGATGGATGATTTTTCTTCCTCTCCTCCCGCCTGCCTCTCCTTGCCGATCCCCCCCGTTCAGTAAATGACGGCTTGGAGCATCGTTTTTTTCCCCCCAAGCCTCTCAGACGTGAATGCAGCTGATTTTCTTTGACTGTAGGGTGTTCCGAGGAGCAAGATGGCAGACAAATCTTTTTCTCTTCAGTGCAAGCAGTGGGCTCACAACTCTTCCTCCTCCTCTTGTCCCTCCTTTTGTCTCCTCTTCCTCTTCCTCCACCTCCGCTCTCCTTCACATGTTCCTGTGGCTGGCCAGGCTGTCGGGAGGGACAAGCACTCCTGTGAAAAGTAACACACCTTGTGTCCCCATTTGCCTGTGGCACTGCCAGGGCACTGTTGCATCCTCACCTCATTACCGGGCTATTACAAAACACACTTATAGCACTGCGGCTAGCACCAGGTGTCACAAGGCAGCGGAACACTCCAGCCCGGATTCGGCACGGCGGCAAATGCGCTCCGAATGACAGAACGGTGACAGTAAATTCATACAGCGCCTGTCCTCTGCATCTATCATGTGCAAGAGATGGGCGTTAAATCATGCGTGGTGAGGGCCTGGGCTTCTTTTTTTTTAATCGATTCTTGCTCTTTTGAAATGTGCACACGGCCATGAGGGATGCAAACCTAAACATCTGCTTGCATTAATTTTTCATGTAAATGCTCCCCCTCCTCAGTGTGTGTGTGTGTGTGTGTGTGTGTGTGTGTGTGTGTGTGTGTGTGTGTGTGTGCGTTACCTCCGCCGTTATATAAAACATTTACTGTGCGCCCAGCAAAAATGGGCATGGCAGCCGCTGCGGGGACTGACTTATGAGTAGGGGCCTGAAGGGCACGCGGTGACAAAGCCAGCTCTCCCGCAAAAAAGAACAGGACACTGGAGACCCTCATCTGCCATCATAATGTGTCCTTAATGTGCATCACTCTGTCCCCGCTCTTTCAGTTTCTTCTCCTTTTCCCACTCCTGCTCGCGTCCTCTCTCGCTCTCTATCCACTTTCTCCCCTGCTCCCTCTCCAACAGCTCACTCTGTGTTTCTCCCTCTGTGTTATCTCTCTCCCTGATTGTGCCAAGGGTTCATTGCAGGTTCAGGTAAAAAGAGGGAAAACAAGTAAATGCCATTATAATGCCCTTGGTGATGCATACCATTAAATCCTGAGCTCACTCTATGATTGCCATGCGGTCCCTGTCTCTTGAGAGTAAGAAGATGATGCCTAACATACTATGTTGTGTGCAGTCGGTTGTCTCTGATCCTTATGCAGAGCTCGCGAACAGATCTGTTTTTTCTCTCTCTCACTCTCTTTCTTCATTTAATATGTGACCGGGCACTAGTCGTTCATTTTTTTCCGACTCCTCCCACTAACCCTCTCAGATGAGTTCTGTAACCTTGCAGTATTATACAGTGCCACCTACTTGAATGTCAGGAAAAAAATCTATTGCCATCAAATGAAAAGACACAGGTTGAAATCAATATAACCCCGCCATAGCACCCAACATTCAGTTTCAATAACTGTACGTACATATTTTAACACGTCCTCACCAGCCAGAGGAATTTAATGAAAGCGTGTTATTTGGATTTCACTTCATTATTGTGCCGATTGATCCTAGTTAGCAAAGGCCTACAGCAGAGTGGATCAGATGCTTGGAACAACAGTATTTTTTTGTGTGTGTGTTTTTAATGACAAGAAGAGCCCCAGGGGGTGAGAACAAGTGAACAAATAGACTACACAAAGAGAACCGGCTAGACCGTCATTATCTTTCTGAAATGTCATGCAAGTACAGAAAAAAACCCAAAGAGATGAAACACAGGCCAACACAGAGCTTAACAGAGGAGATAACAAGCTGATGTTATGTTATCCATGCTGTTCAGTGATATTTTCCTGTATTCCACCATATTGTTCATGTAAAAATTGCAATAATAATATACAATGTCAATAATCGCATCATAGTAATATTATTCCTGACCACAAGAACTGCAAAGTTCAGGGGCAAACACTTCTTATTCACCAGCACTGGCAGGTTCAAACTGACTAGCCCAAATCACCTCTGACATGATGGGAGTGACCTGACATATGGCTTTATGGGATATATAGGCCTGCTGACCTGTCAAGCAATGGTGGGTTGTTTACAGTGTTGAGCAAGGGCAATGACTGGATGTTTATTGCTATCTGGTCAGGTAGTATTTCAACATTGTACCTCAATCCACTTAGCTGTCATCCTTGCAATCCACATCAAAATGTGGTAGACATTCCAGAGGGAGCTGCTCATATGACAATTACCTTTTGCGTTTTGGTGAAGCATAACTTTCACATTTCTAAGGAATACAATACAAGATAAAAAAAATAACACACCAAAAAAAAAAACATATAAATGATTGATGCACCATTTTGCCCACATATTAGTACATTTATTTTTGTCCTTCTGAAAAACAGATCCGTGTAAAGGATTGGAGTGCATTTGGAAATATGCTGGGTTTATTTTTGACCAGCCGTCAACAGTTTCTTTGTATTCATTTGACATGTTAGTGGAATCAACAGAGGCGCTGTCTCCATCGAGTCAGAGATCAGTGGATTATATAATAAATAAATAAATAAAGAAATATTCTACAGGCGTGATACTAGAGACTTCCTCTAAGCACAAGTTTTTTTCTTATCAGAAAGAGTGTCAGGTCTGATGAACTGGAAACTGTGCAATACTTCTCTGCACCATAGCTTGTCTGATTTTTGTGTTCTCAATGACCCTTACTTCACATGGTATCAACAAATGAAAACATGGATGGCTGGGCAGGGGAAAAAAAGGTCATTTCCCATCATCGCCTCACAATATCTGCGCCTTTTTTTGAACATAATGGAATTCTCAATGGTAAGGAGTATGAAGAGATTCTATTGTATGGACAGCTTGGTGTAATAATTCCGCTCTCAAGATTCAGCACCAGCACCATAAACAAGAACCTGTTCTGAATTCATTGTACTTCATGTGTTTTATGTATAGACTATGCAGGAGATAACAAAACAAGTGGGAAAAGCAAGACGTATGCTGCTACCACAATACCGGCTCATGACTGAGAGCTTTCACACTTGAGGGTTGTCCTGAGATCTACCTTGACCTTCATGAATGGAAAGCATGCACACATGCCTTAAATGTATTTGTCTGCTTGCTTCTGACTGCTTCTGAGGTAAAGCAAATCGAAACGTAGGAAAATAAGACAATGGAGCTCAAAGCATGAACAAGGCCACAAGTGACCAATGTGTACTTTATGTTTATAATCCTGTGTGAGTCATGTGTTGGCTCACCATAACCAGAGAGATGACCTTGCTTTTCAGGAGAGGCAGATGTAAAAACACAAACCAATGTAAAACATGGCTGACAGATGACCCCTCTCTTTTGTAAAAATGTATTTATAGTTAGTGTTATTTATGTCTCTAAAGAGGTTACTGTCATAATGTTCTCTTGACATACATATTGCTTCTACCAGGCTTGCAGAGAAATGAGAATAGCATGGTACCTGCAGATAACAGCATGTCTATGTGAAAATATGGAATACTGCCGTGGCGATGTGTCCACACGTGATTGAAAAGTTTGGACAAAATAAACCACTGGATTGGAATGATAAGATTGCCCAAGTTACATGATGTACACGCACATGCCTCCAGCTCCAAGGGCCAGAGTTCGACTGGGCATGTTTCTGCAACCACAGTGGTGGGAGTGGCCTTCCTGTCTAGACTACAGGCTGTGACTCTTTAGTCATGTGACCCTTTAAAGCCCATTAACTCCTTCTATGCTCAGTTAGATTTAATACGTCAAGCTGGGTTTGAGAGCCAGCGTAATGATCGGTTTCAAAGATCTCGCTCCACTTTGAAAGCTGAGAATGTCGAATGTCAACAAGTCGTAAGATGGCGTTTGAAGTCTCTGAGAGTCTCCAAGGCAGAATGATGTGAGAGAAACAAAGAAATAATCCATTCCTGACATTCTACAATGATGACTCAATCCTTGTTAGAGCCCACGTTCAGCACTGCTCTCTGTCCATCACTTCCAAATCTATCTACTCCTCAATCTCTCATTCATAGTGAAATGGAACAGATCCCATGAGTCGTCCTTTATAAAACAGGGCTGTGGAGAAGATGAGCCATGTAGGGGGTACAGCGCCGTAGGCACCTCGCTCACTAGGACACAGCTGACAGTCACTGCAACACTGAGTGTTAGCTACTGCACACAAGAGTATGTATTTATTTATATCTTATCTTTAACACTATATTACCATTGTGTGTGTGAGTGTGTAATATTGCGTAGGTCTCAAACACATATATACACACACACACACACACACACACACACATATATATAGTATGTCCTTGATTTAAAAAAAAACCCAGCCGATTCAGGCCAAACAGACAGACGATTCAGGTCTGTTCTGACAGTTATGCCTTACAATATCACAGATACTTGTCTACTGCAAAGTGTGTTGCATATCAATGACCTTTATGCCTCTGTGACCCATCATGACACCAGTGACTAACTTACTATGAGTCGATGTAACAAACTACAGAGGATGACAGAATTACTGTTAAATATTTCATTATACTGCAAATAAAGGATGAGAAGTTTGGCTGCTGATTCCATGGCAACACGTCCTCTGAGAAATACATGTGTTCTCCATGGTTGGTTTTTCATTAATCCACTACTGGCCTAATTATGCTCTGTTCAGAAACTCACTCATGATAACTGAAGTATTTCCACATAACACCATCCTGGGTATAGTTCAAAGTTATTATTCCTGTGATTTTGAGAGGGGTTTGGGATTTGGGAGTTTTATGTAGGAGTTGTTTAGCATGCTCTCCGAGGCAGGCTGGTTTTACCCAGACACTGCTCCTTCGGGGTAAGCTCTGAACCATATTTATCCAAATTAAGCCGTGTAGCACTGCTAATCACTCTACGAGCTCAACCACAACACTGCTGTGGTGATGCAAATCACTGGGCCTTAGCGTTAAGGGTCCGTCCGATGAGGATGACATCACCACTTCTCCTGGACGGGCTCTGACAATTGAATGACTCATTTGGGGTGTGGTGAATTATTCCCCCCGGCATGGCCTTAGGGGGTTGGGGGATGGGCATCAACATCAACACCAACCAACAACAAAAAAGCACCTGTGAACTCTGGTTCTAGACTCAGTCTGCTTTGATTAGAATGGAGGGACTTGATTATTCATTCAGCGTGGCACACATGTTCATAGCCTCATTATGTGAAGGAATTATTTATAAAGTCCTGTGCTCCCATCTTATGTCTGATAGATTGGGCTGTGTGCTTGGTGGCAGCGGTGAGGGGGAGGAGAGATAGAGAAGTTCAAGGACACATAAAATGCATCCCCATGAACAAACTGTTGTTTAGAAATTGGAAATATCTTTCAAAGCCACTGTCACTCCGTATACGCTCTTTTAAGTCTCATATGGCATCCTGTACAGTGTAAGCAGTGGCAGTGTTATGCCATATTTTACTCCTATTTACTCGTTTAGCTTTTATCAAAAGCGACTTACAGTACAGTACAGATACAGTTTCATCAGTATATGTTTCCCCTGGGTATCAAACCCATGATTTTGATGTTGTTAGCACCTAGCTCTGCCAGCTGCTATTGAGGCACAGGAACCGTATATCCTATAAATCATCAAGATGAACTTTAGGATGACACTAAAACCAACTAATAATAAACTTAATACATTTTTTAATTACTGCATACTGTTGCTCTAAATCAGCAGTAAGAGACCTTAAGTTCGTGGCTTCCTGACTTAGCTCTTGGAAAATCACCAACCACCCCTTGAAAAGATTTTCCTCCTGCAGATTAAAGTAAGCCCACACAAATGTATAACAAGTGTCAGTGTGTCCTTTTACAGATGGCCCAACTGCAATTACTTTCCATCCCTATCTCGGTATCTCAGTCTCATAATCATCTTGCAACGCTTAAATTAGCACTGAGGTACTGTATGGTATAGTCTGTGTAATAGCCTTGTACTCACTTAACTTTTGGGGTTGCACATTTTACCAGGGTGGTGGAGGTTCTTAATTAACATCTAATCCAGCCGTCTAATTGAGTGTTTTTTTTTTACCGTCGCCGGCAGAACAAGAACTCATTGTTGTTAATGTACTCACTATCCCACAGCTGCTGATTTCAGATTATTGTCTGTATTCTCCCCATAAAGCAATTTCCTCCCCACATCTAATTGCTATTATGACCCCTCAGCTCCTATCGTTTTGTTGCAGTTCATTACTTATTTTTTCATCCCAACTGATAAGAGGCATCGCCTTTTCAGTGGACGGGTACATTTGGATGCTGTGGATTTTTAGAAGTTTTTGGAGGACTAAATTGCTGCAGCTGTCACTTACCTATCTTCAATTATACTCTCCCATAAAGAGAGAAGGAGGGTGTGCCATATGATGCAGTAAAAGAGAGGCTTGTTGTAAAGGCAACACATTGGAAGGGATAAAGCATTCATTCTCTTGCGTTGTCATCTTTTCGTAAGGCCATTATGCACAAAATGTGTATGTTTATTTTTTTAATACATCTGGCCCCTCCAATAACCTGTTTATTGCATCTCCACTTCATTAAGTGCAAACAAAAAACGCTTGGCTCCTGTAGATTTGTTCATTAAAATTCACATTGGTATTCATCCGTTTAATGACAGAGTGAGCTTGCCATCTACCTCACATCACGCCATCACACACACAAACGTGCGTAGGCACTCTCTCTCTCTCTCACTCAGTCCAAATTGCTTATCAGTGCATTCAGTCTATTTGAGGCGCTCATGGCAACAGACTGAATTCCAGTCTTTGTTTTATAGTCGGGGTGATGGAACATACATACAGGCAATGAAAAGTACCAGCCGAGGGAAATATATGATTTGGTTGATGGTAACAGTTATTACCCTGTCACTTGCAGACGCTGTGTGAAGGCATGGGGGTGTGTAGATGACACAAATATGTTATTTCTGTGTCATTTGGACCGGATAACAATGCTGCATTGTGGTACACTGTGACTCACAAAATCCTCATAAGATATCTTAAAAATAGAATGTAACCCAACTGGCAAGTGAATTTGTATTGTACCCTCACACGCACACACCTATACATGAACTGCAGAGCATTGGGACTCTTATCTGTGAACTCATGGTAGGCCTTCTGAGACTGCATGTCTGCCTTTTATGTCCTCACTGGGGAGTCTTATCTTGTCTCTCTCTGCATCTGAGTCAGGGCCAAATGCTAAGACATGCTGTTGAGTGTCAACTACAACACACCAGCTGCAAAACATTCCACAGCCCCCTTCCTCAAATTCTTTTAAAGCTTCAGACATAGGCATTTTAACCTTGCCCGTACTTAAAAAACGTTGGCCTATTATATGGCTAAGACAAAAGATAGTCAAGACGCAACAATTAATTAACTTAGGCGCAGACACTAAGGTAGACCATGAAGTTATTCCAAGTTAATTTGTAAAGGTTATCTCCAATTACTGCTAATCTCGCTCCTATGTAAGCTTCACAAAGCAATACACAAAAACTCTTCCAGTCTAATTCGCTGAGTCTAATTACCACTTCGTTTTGAAAAAGTTGACATCATAGTTTCAGCATACGCGCCACGCCCTAACCACACACCTGATAGCTCATTGGGAAATACTGTCCTGTGTCAACCGTTTATCCGCCATTCCAGGAAGCCGCCTCCCCCCTCCCTTTCTCCATAGAAAACCAAAGAGAGGGTGAAACTTGTAGCTCCCGAAGTTGCGGCGCCAATACGACGGTAATTTAGGTTTCTCTGGAGTTTGTTTAACAGTGTATAACTTTAAATACGTTGCTTCTTAACTTTTTTTCTTTTTCTCTACAGCTGAAGCTTGAGGACTTACAGGGAATTTTCGAACTTGTGATTTAACCACTGAATTCTTCGGACTCCATTCCACCATTTTGAAACGCTAATTTACACTGAACTTCCCAAGTGGAGTCTCTTGTTTTGGTAAGTTGGAGCGCGACTCGTAAAGGCGTTGTATTACTTTGTATATGTTATTAAATGATTGTCAGTGACTGTATAGTCATCTATAAGTAGCCCCCATTGGTTCTAATATAGATACAATTTAAAGCAAGTGAAGTGTTTAGCTACCTAGCTTCTCTGACGAATTAGATAGCGGTATAAGCTAGCATTAGCTTGTTCCCATAGTTTGGGATGTTTGGGATACCTCGCATTGTAATGGGAAGAGTTGCTGATGCATATGCATCTAGGTTTTTAGTCATGCTCGACTTACTTGAATCACAACATCATGTGTCGTGACTGATGTTATCGGGAATTATCGAGCAGTTCCTTCATTTAAAAAAACTTTGTGATGGTTGATGTTTTGTAGCATAATTTGCTAAGCAGTCACGTCCACCCAGCTGAGCAAGTGACTGAGGCTAAATTAGCCATCGGCTAGCTCTCTGCCTGCCTAACTTTACATGCGTAGTTGTCTGGCGGAGAATAGTATAATTTATTAGTTATCTAATTCTCCTTACGATTTTTGGCCACAAAACTCTAGTTTTTAACTAAGATCTAACTTAATTTAAAGTTGAGAGCTTGATTTAACTTACAAAAAAGTGTATCTAAGTGACCGGCCTTAGGATTTCCTGGTTTTTTACTCTACCTGGACGCTTGGATGGCCACCGCCCTTCCACTGGTCTAGTAGCGCCGAGTTTTCCCCAAAACACACATCTGCTGTAACATGAGCGATATTATTTTTTAAACGCATGCCCGTAATCATCTTAATGCATTACAAGGTTTTAGTGTAGTCCCCATATGTCTATTGTATTAGACAGGTCCTGATTCCTTGTGGCACTTTATATATGACACGTGTGTGTCCTGATTTGTTTGTTTGATAAAACGTCCATTTCACATTGGAGACAATCTTCCTGACCTATAAATGAAACAAACTCTGACCTATAAATGTAGGCTTTTTCATCCTTCTGGATATCTCGATTATCCCTTCCTCTTAATGCACTCTGTGCAATCAATAAAATGCCAGGGGGCTGCTTGAATCGAAACAGGGAAATTGGAAACTGGGCCACACTGATGCTGCTGCACTAAAGCCTGTCAGTCTTCTATATGATGTAAACAAACGTCTGACTGGGCTAGCATGGCTGTTTTATTTCTGACGGGATCCCGATGTGCTTAGGTCGTATGATTTCCCTTTCAGCCTCAGACTTCACTGAGAGCCAGAATCACTTGTCCTGTTTGATAAACTGCCATAGGGGGTCCACTGGTCAGTGCTTCATGTAAACAGTGTGCTAAACCAACACGCTTAGAAAAGTCGGCTGCATCGTTGCGAAGCAGAGAAATATTAGTTTTGTCAGGAATCTTGTATCCAATCTTGGCACCACATTATCCCTCCAATGGGATAATAGCGTTGCCATAAACCTTAAAGCTTTTCCTGCCAATTAATACAGTGACAAATAAAATTACTGTTTAGAAAGTACCTAAAATACGTCAAGTTTTTATTTACCACAGCACAAGGGCGGACAGTGTAGACACCAACCTCTTTATTAATTGTTCTATTCACATGCTAAAGATATTATCCGTAGCTTTAAGGGTGGAGAAGGAGTCCACTGTAAAAGAAACTCAACTGAGGTCCCAATATAATTTCTTAATTTTATGCAAGCCCTGCCATCTGAAAGTAGATAACCGTAAATACAAAGGCTGGGTGATCTAATATCATTTTTATATACGAATATGGCTTGGAAAAAAATGATGGAAAAAAAAGTAATTGGAGATAAAATGCTTTGGCAATGATGCTCTCAGTTTTGTGTGTTTAATAAATCCAACACATGCCCTTGTGCTCTATTTTGGCGACGCCCTTTCACCCCTCCAGGCCAGGTTGGGGCATGTTTAGTTCAGCTCAAGCCAGTCAATGCTCAAATTTCACATGGGTTCATTATTCATGACGATATGTTTATTATGAAATGTTATTTTATTTAGCTACCAAGTGTTGTCCTGACAAACACTTCAAACTGCTTGGTTTGAGTTGATGCTAAGACAATGGACTTTACAGTATCATGTTCAGGTCACAACCCTATATGGTTACATAACCTAAAACAGCAGTTGAGTGCACCAATAATCGGTGTAGGCCTACGTCATTATATAGTACTTATCTTTTCAACTGGGTGTGAAATAGTATTCAGCACACAAATTAATGGAATTTTAAAAAGTTTTATTACCAAGCTTTTAAATTCCAAGAACATCAAGACATAGTGTAGTATGAAGCTACAACTAGATGTTATACCGTGGTACAATCTGAGTTTGTTTATTTCTGTAAAATAATTGTCTTGCTCTCTTCACCAAAAGTCGTTCCCTGTGAAAAGGATGTGGAGGGGGGCTAATTATCCCCCTCTGTATGGTTCAAGGCCATCCCATTGATACCTTTTGATACTACAGTGACAAGGACATAAATGTTTGAGTTTGATTGGAGTGCTTAGCTTAAATGCTAATAGCATACCCAAGACCTCAGAGAATCACATCAAGTGACCAAAACAGCTCGTCACACCTGGTTCAGTATATGTATTCGAGCAAAAGTAAAACAACTTTCACAGTATAATTAGCCTTTAGGGATTTAGGAGAAAGTACTAATAGGACATACCTAACATGTGATTGTACCTAAACTTGTGTAGAAATTACACACATAAACATGACTTAGGAACCACTGTTTGAAGTTGCTTAAATGCTCAAAAATAGCACAGCATGTCAGAACCACAAAGTGCCTCAATTTAGCCTCTGACTGCTGTGGGTTAATGTACTGTGCCACATTATAGGAATACAGACAGCTGCTGTAGGCATTTCTCTTGTCCCCCTACTCATTGTTATAGCTCTCTGCCTGTTCCACTCTAGTTTTTATTTTATTGACCCCCCCCCCCCCCCCCCATCTCTCTCTCTCCTCAGAAAGTCTGCAAACATGAGCAGCATAAACACTGCTAACATCAACTTCAAATGGGACCCAAAGAGTCTGGAGATCCGGACTCTGGCAGTGGAGAGACTGCTGGAGCCTCTGGTCACCCAGGTGAGAAACTGCTTGGCGAAAAGTTGCATTTTAGGTACTAATGGAAACATTGATTTTTCCGACTCTCCCCGCATCCCCCAAATCTAGGATGGAAAGGAGATGCGCCTTTTTCTTCCCGCTTTACTTTTTTCCCTGATCCTGGAACAGACTGCGGACCTTGCTCTTTGTGTTTGGGCTAGACTATAACACATTTTCCTTGAACTCTCTGTACTTGGGAAAAGAATATCCATCAAACTCATGGCTATCACGTTCATTATCATGTGTATGAAGGCCCTATACATCTAAATCTTATGTTATGTTCGATTTGTCCTCCGCATGTCCACAGGTCACGACCCTGGTGAACTCCAGCAACAAGGGGCCGTCTAACAAGAAGAAGGGGCGTTCAAAGAAGGCCCACGTGCTGGCTGCGTCTGTGGAGAATGCCACACTAAACTTCCTGGATAAAGGGGACAAGATCGCCAAGGAAAGCCTGTTTTTGAAAGAGGAGCTCACCGCTGCCGTGGAGGATGTCCGCAAGCAAGGTATGCAGCCGCAGGGGGAGGTCACCTTGAGTTTGAGGTGGCGCATGTAAATACGTGTGTATGCTTCTGTTCTCCAGGAGCAGCTGGTAAGGTCACATATGAATTGCATTCACCCCTCTCCAAGGATACTCTGCTGTAAAAATTCTAAATGGCCATTATTCTAACTGGAATTGACAGGCATACATTGTGCACACACTTAACCTGAGTTTGCACACCCATGCATCCCTGTTTTTCCTCCTCTTATTGGTTGGGATGTGTAATGCAGCAAACACCGCCTTAAGGCTCCATGTTTAATCTAAGCCCCCCCCACACACACCCCCTCCATCCCTTGTTAAAACTCATTACGCCCCACACGCTAGCATCTTCATGTATTTCCTCTGAAGAGTGCTGCAGGAGATGGGTTAATAGAAAGGTTTAACCCTGTCAAATAAGTGCTGCACCTCATCTCTCAGTGTCTTGTTAGCTATGAATTTTTTAAGAGCCTGTTGATATTGATGCACAGTGAATGAGGCATTCTGCTCGGAGTCCTGCATTCCCCTTACCCTTGTTTTGCTTATTATACTTTTTTGGGAAAAAGAATAAATATACTTGTCTACTTGCATCATGAGTTGATAGCCCTCCAGATAAATGCGAGGATGGTAGGTCCAGCCATTTGTATCTTTGTTGGGCAAAGTGGATTTGCATGGCGTTGATGATAAATTGTCTCCTATTTGAGGACTAATCCTAGGTATATGTTAACACACTCCAAGGCTAAAGAGGGATTGTCACATCCGTTAGTGGACAGCTTGTCGCTCCTCCTCCTCTTTACAGTGATCTATCAAGATATTCTCATTTAGCCGGTTGCCAAGAAAATGACAGCCCCAGTCCACAGCGCTGCAGTATCTGACATTTCCCACTGTCGTCATGGGCAATATCAGCCGTTATTAAGCTGAACACCTGTCAGAAGAGTGGAAGCCAGTTGACTGAAATGAGATTTTTAGGCTGAATTTGTCCTCCCCCTTCAGCAGGGCAGAGAGGGCGGGGTGGGTAGGTGGTGAGGGATGTGGGATTGGATGGAGTGATGCAAGGGAGGGGGTGGAATCGGGGCAGAGTGGTGGAAATAAACAAGCGAGTCAGCATCCCAGTCCATGACATAGGCTTACGCCTCATGCGCGTGTCGTGGAAATCTGCAGCTTCCCTGGATTCCATCTGGCAGTGCATCATGGAGCTGCCTAGCGCAGTCTCACGCTGGTTCACACTTGTTGAAGTAACATCTCTGTCAGGGACTGCATCTCTACCTCCCCCCAACCCCACCCGTCCCCCGTCTGCCCGCCCCACTCCTCATTTTATTAGCCTAGTTTAGGATGCAGCTCTGGGAGAGGAAAGGGGGGGGGGGGGGATGTGCTGGGAGCAGACCAACCAAATGCTCGGATGCCCCAGGAATGTCAGATTGATTTTGGTATGCTGTCACTGGCTGGGAATCCGGAGGCTGCTGTCAGCCGGTGGCGGGGACAGTGGGGCCACAGCGGGCTGCTGGTTCAGCCAAGTGTAGCCAGACTGATAATGCCGCCATTGACTGGGGAGAAATCTACAGATGACACAAAAATAGAAAGAAAGGGGGTGAAAAAAACCCACTATACAGGCATGTCTGCACCCTGCTGAGCCATACCAGCTGTTAATCTCTAATATCAACCTTTTTTTTTAATTTAAAAAAAAAATGAAAGCTTCTTTTGTTGTGCCCCTGTTGTTAATCCCATCCATATGAATCAATGAGCATGGCTTTTACGAGTCTTTGAATGTCGTTCCACGTTGGTCGTTTTTTTTCTCCCTCCAGCAACAATTGCTCTTATTTATGGCAACAATCAAAACCTATCTCTTCATACCTCTCAATAAGGCCATGCTGAGTAATGCGGCCTCCATGGTAATGCTTCCATACCGCTGTCTCCCTGGAGAATCTCGAGGCCTTACGTGGCTTTTGTGTGACCGCCATTTTAAACATTTCATCATGGTCCGACCTCCCCCCCCCCCCCCCACACACGCACGGGTCCCTCTCCGGGCACTACTTTAGAGGAGATGGATGAGAGTTTATTAAAGGCACACTGATCACTATCAGGCCAGTGAAAATGGCCTTATTGATCGGACCCTCTGGAGGGAATGACAGTCTTAAGGTGCTGACTTCCTTTTGAGGTTGGGGTGGGTGGGAGGATGTGCGTGTGTCTGGTGGGCCGTCCTGTAGCTATTTTAAGACCAGAGAGAGGAAAGGAGGAAGAAAAAACACTTGGAAAAGAGACTGTTTTCGAGTTGCCGGCTGATCTTTTGTACTAGGTTATTCACTCTGAGCTGGCCTCTCCCTCTGCCCGCCCTCTCTGTCTGAAGGAGCACTCCGGCCAGAGCTTTTCTTGAAACGCAGAGACCTCAAACACCACTTCCTGTTGGTGAAGTCTACAGTCTACATTTTTCTTTATCCCCACTGATAGGGTTGGGCAATATGGCTTAAAAAAAAAGAAGAAAAAAAAATTCGTCATGCTGAGGAGAAATGATGAAGTTCACCACAATACAACAGAGTATAAGTATCAGTATTTATTTATAATCTCCGATACAAATCAAAGCAACATGCTGTCCAAAAAAAAGTTTGGGTGTTCCCAGCATGAAAATTCTAAACAGAATTCTGGATTAAAAAATGTATAATAATAATACAAGTAATACAACTATAGGCCTATGCACAGCATACATGGTAAGGGGGGGGGGGGGGGGGGGGCCCTGATGCTCCGCCACTGTTGTTACCTTATGTGATTATGTTACTCCATACTATTGATAACCAGTGACGACATCAGGATGTCATTTTGAGGTGGGAATTTGGGTATATAAGGTGGGTAAATAAATGCAACCGTGAAAGATGTTTAGGACCATGAGTTTTATTTATTAAATACAGTTTATTTGTAGCTGGAAAATTTGTTTGGGGGATGCTTGAGCAATATGTTTACTGCCATAATGTTAATACTTTCAAAGAATTCTCAGACAATAAGGACCACAGAAATGCTTTGTTTGCTGTGGCTAGCTAAGTTGTTTTCAATCTATAGCATGGGTTTACCAATACTCAAGTTACAGCCCAACAACTGTACAAGATTAAATCCTATAAATCTTTTTTTTGTTATTATTTGTGTATTGCTGCAAAAGAGCCCTGTGCTCAGTCAATTCTCCCTGAATAAACAATGATAATGATGATTTGTCAGCATCAGCTAAACCTGGTTTTGGTGCACAGGCTTCCTCCAGCTAAGTTTATTATTTATCCTTTTAGAGGTTTAGACGTTCTTTTGTATAAAACAGAACCAGAGAGGGCTTTAGCTGCAGATATTTCAGAGAAACGATATCTGCGTCATAACAATAGTACAATTTCATCGGCTAGTCACTATACACACAGAGGTTTGTGTGTGTTCGAGAGAGCTGCTCAGTTCTTCCCGGTCGAAATGCAGTATAATTTAAACTCACGCAGATGGTGGTAACCTGCATAACCTTTATTGCGCATACTCGATATTACGAATATGGTAATTTCTTACATCCTGTATAAAATGTAATTAAATATATGATCTGTTCAATATACAGGCCAACCCTACCCACTGAGATAGAAAGAAAGGAAGTAACAAAACATTCAGCCTACATGATGTGTCGCAGTATGATGTAACTTTAGTAAGGGTTTCATGACTAAAAAACCTAGACAGCGGTGTGTGTTATTTTTTCTCGCAGCAAACTCCTCATAAATCTTTAAACGGCCTAATGCTCTTAATGCCAAGTGGAAAAGAGGAAAGAAACTTTAGCTATCGTTTTGCTTTATCCATTTCATTTATATTGTGTTGTGAGCAGTGTTGGGGGTAACGCGTTACAAGTAACGCGTTCGAGTACTCT